>NC_052620.1:28446191-28746191 GCF_016545825.1 Eucalyptus grandis
TTAGTTAATGATTGCTCTCCTTATTGCGAGTGACACTTGAGAATCTAAGGGTGCCAGCTTTCTTCCGTTGCGAAGTTGTTGACGTGCAGCTTGGAGTCGGAGCCTTTTCCGCTTTTGTGTTCAGACCTCACTTTAATCTTAATCATAAGCTGTTGGGTTTCCTTCCAAATTCGTCACGTTACTGTGAATCTTTTTCCAATCTTGATCACACTTTAAGTGCTTTGGGTTCCCGATATGCCGTTTTTCAGGAATTGACGACACTGGAGCTGGGCTTACTTCCCATCACAAGAAGCTCGGAAAGTATGCATGTTTACTATTCCTCAATTATTCAATCTTCCAGTTTAGCACTGAATTTTCAGCATCTAATTCTGCTTTTTGCCGCAATGGATCCATCGCCTTTACACTGTATTTATTCAAGCACTCTGGATTATAAGGAAATGAAAGATTGAAAAAAAGAAGAAGCAATATCTGGCAACATGGGGCAGCTAGCTTGTTTATGAACATACAACCTCAAATCCGTTCCAGCTAGATCAGTCCAGCTAGATCAGTTATCAAATAGCAGAGTTTGGAAATTTAGAATATCAGTTGTCAAATCAGAAGCAGTATGCCTTCTGTTAAGATATATTTGCTCTGGTTCATATTAGAGACATGATAAAGCTGCTTCACAAATCAGTTTTCTTTTCTCATTCCTAATAAATCTGGCGAAAATTCATCCACTTCCCGTTCACTATAAAAAAAAAAAAGCGGTGATTGTTGCACTTTGCATGATTAAAGGCTCTTTTCTTTCTCTCCTTAACTTGGATGAAGTAAGATGAGACACAGAGCCTGTGTTACCCTACTATCATCTGCAGGCTCTCGGGCTATTAATGACTGTGCAAACTGTTTCATGCAGTAGATGACACTTCACTGTTTAATTTAGTGGGAAATAGCTAACTACATGAATGTTTTCATGTATGAAGGATATTTGATATTTGGTGCTTGCACATCCCAGTCATGGATAGAACGTCATTTCGAGGTCCTCCTCTTTCTTACCCTCTTCAACTGCTTCACCAATTCTGAATAGTAACGATCTGAAGACAATGTCATTTGTAATCAACAATTTAATTGTGATGCTTTTAACTCCATTACATAGCAAAAGCATATCATTTTATAATGGAGTTGTAAATAAAACAATGCTAGATTACAATAGATGCTTTCGATTATCTTATCTTGGTACCACTCTTATGAGTTGATGACTCTTGTATCAATTTGCATGGCTCAGACCTGGTGAAAATGATTGAGAGAACAATAAAATCAGAGAACTACCGCTCCCCAAATAGACCTATATATCTTGTTGGAGAATCACTGGGAGGATGCCTTGCACTAGCTGTTGCAGCACGCAACCCTGACATTGATCTTCTATTAATCTTGGCCAACCCAGGTGAGGAGAAATTTCTAGTGAAGTTAAATAAATGGAGCAAGAAGCTCATGTACATGCAGCCTTTTCTTGTGGTAAATGAAATGCTCTATATGAGTTTTGCAGCATCCACATTGAATTTTGTTGGATTAAGGCTTACCTTAGAAGAGAACCTGTGTAAGTTGTGGCAGCTTTGCTTATAAAAAAGGAAACACCATTCATTTTTTTTTTTTTTTTTCTGTAGCGACATCATTTGACAAGTCGCAAATACAAGCACTATTACCTCTCCTGGAGTTAATGCCAGAACAATTGCAGCTAACCTACCCTTTCATCCTGAGTTTTATGGCAGGTTTGCTTTGCTCCTTATTATTTGTATTTTGCTACACTGTTTCATGTATTGCAGAAAACCTTTCAGGTTTGTTTGTATCACTTCTTATAGTATACTAGGCTACTGACTTATTGGAGGCTGATAATATAGCAATCTATGGTCGAGGTCTAGGGAATGTAAGAAGCGAGAAGAATCTTACTGAAGAAACTTTTGAGACATGCCACCTCCTGAAACCAAGAAGCTAGGGACAAAATTTGATGCCTGGCTGCAATTACTTCATCATAAGCAATATAGTAACTGGTAATCTTAGATGAGCATTGCCTTGATTTTTTATTGGAAATCGGGGGTTTGCATTCTGACCGATTTGGAAGTAAGTGTTATTGGAGATTTTGACTCCAGAAACAACTGAATGACTGAGGATAGCAGAGGTGTGTTTGCATTTTAATCTCATAGGAACCACCTTGGGGTATTTAGTGAACCTCTCTATTCAGCTTCTCTCTCTCCTAAATACTTCTCTTTACAACCTCCATTACTTTATGGTGCTACAATTACAGGCGACCCCAGAACTTCCGTTTCACATGCCCACATGTAGGAATACCTTATTGCTTGATGATGGTGAAAAGGGGCACTGACTGCTGTGTAAATGTGTTGGGGTGGGGCTGGTACTAAAGCGATTCTGAATTGCGGCCCTAGTTTTGGGATACCCAGTAGTCAATACCATAATTATCCAGCTGCAGCCATGAAGTAATTTTCTCCACTTATTCCACTTCATTTCTGGCAAATACAAGGTGATCCTTCGAGGAAGTTCAAGGCTAGCACAGAAGAAGGGCTTGCTCCACAACGAACAGTTGAAGAGCTATCAAAGGACTTATTGACCATGTCATCTCATGTATCTGTAAGCTAAACAATGACCATCATGTTCATGAGACTAGCATGCTTTTTTGCAATTTATTTTCCTTGAATTCACGTATCAAGTAGAACTCTTCCCAATTACATTTTCTTCTGACATGAACAACAGGCTACACTTGTGCTATGTATGTTCACTGTAATTTTTTGCTTGGAAAAACATTCATGGAAAAATTTACAGGTCCTTGCTGATATTCTCCCTAAAGAAACACTTCTGTGGAAGCTTCAGATGCTAAAATCAGCTTCAGCATATTCAAATTCACGCATTCATGATGTCAATGCACAGACTCTTCTTCTTACAAGGTCGTCATTTTATCCAATTTTGTCAAATCTCATCTAATTAGGTGCTGGGAGATTGGAGTTTATGATAGCTATGTACATTTTGGCAGACCAGATATCCTGAGCCAGTCTCATTGCTATCTCACACATCCCTTAGACAGCAAGGAGGAAACATGACACTGACACATGGATATTTGACAATAAAGGAAAATGAGGATCATCTTGTTATCTTCTTGTACTGTCATTGGATTTCTTCTTAACCACTAAGTAACTAATATGGTTGAGTTTCATAAGGCCATTAGTAAAGCAAACTAAATGGATTCTCTCACATGTTTATGAGACTGAAATGAAAAATTTCAAGCACTTACATATAATCAAGTAAGATCTACATCTTCAGGTGAGCAGCTTAAATATATCTGCATTGAAGAGTGAGTTACTTGGGCCGGAAATACCTTATAAAAAAAGGTCATTGAGAGTGCTTAAGCCATATGCATTAGCCCATGCGCTTGTCAAAGACAGCTCATTTTGTTTTAGTTCAGATGTTAGATGGCAAAAACAGGCAATGCAGTGCAACTACTGGCGCAGTGGATATTGTCCCAATATCGTAGGCATAATTGAAGGCTACAGCCTCATTTGGAAGAACTTTGATGAGTTTTCCTTCAACTATGAGTTAAACTATTGTCTTAATTTATCTGTGTAGAGTCATGTAGTAAGACCTATATAACACTGGCTAGTGGCGACGCTATTGCTGTGGCAGATTTGCCCACTAATCAGAGGAAAGGTCATTCTAATCCTTCATTTTCTTTGCCTGAACCAACTCGATTTGTGAGCAGCATGATGGTCACATTTCCTTGCCCTTTTTTGTTTTTTGTTTTTGTTTTTTTGGGTGTTCTCTCTGTTTATGAGGTGCTCAGTCTCTATTAAACTTCTTTCTCCAATGATTGTTTCTGAAGATGCACAAACTTATTATTTAAAGTTGCAATTGTCATGTATTTTTCTGAGGCAATTGTGGACTAACTTTAACTGGGATTTGTTATTCTAGTGCGAAGGATTGGTTATTGCCAAGTCAAGCAGAAGGTGCTAGACTAAACAACGCACTGCGGAGAAGCCATATCCGGAAGTTTGAAGACTGTGGTCATTACCTTTTCTTGGTGCGTTTCTCTCTTTCCAGAAGCTGGAATTATGCATGAACTACTATCTTGTTTATGTCTTACAATTTCAATAGATGGAAGAAGGAAAGGCACCCTATGAAAGAATTGAAGAACTTTTTGCGTGACCACGATCCTTTCTAGCTTGGTTTGCCATATCAACTGAAAATGTCAAATAGGAAAAAAATAGAGAAACTTCTACTAGTCTGGAATGCTCTTCTTACTGGATGAATATTCCACTTCTGAATTTGCACCGTCTTTAATCTGAATAGTGTGTCCTACCACGGTGAAATTCTGCAGAGCAATTAATTTTAAAGTCACTCATTTTGATTGATATTTCCGATAGGCATTCTGCAATACTCATGAGATAATCATGCCAAGTCTATTCTTCTGAGTAATTTTTCTAGTAATGCTAGCTTTAGTCTGCTCTTTAATGATCATATACACCTGAGCCACTCAGAATTGTTTTCAGATACTCTTTCATGCCGATCACTAAACTCTAGGTGAAAGATATCAGTACTTCCTTCTCAATTAATGACCATGGCTGTCGACTCTATAACATGTGTATATGACCAACACCACAACCACTTACTACTTACTTCTAGGTGATGTTTCTCTGTTGGATGGATGATGTCCCTGCAGAATCATAATAGTGAGACTGTATACTGTAGTATCCCCTGCTCTTCAGAAATATGATGCAGTTTAGCTTCATTGAAACATTCTCTTCACTGTTATAGTGCATTCCCCTGCTTTTACCAGCTGATATGGGTTCAGCTTTATCTGATGAGGGACGGTGTGATTTATTTTCATGTAGGAAGATGATTTTGATTTGGTGACCATAATTAAACGTGTTGGTTTCTACCGTCGTGGAAAATGTCTTGACTACGTTTCGGACTACCTGCCACCAACCCCTGCTGAATATAGGAAAGTATATGAATCGAACAGGTGCAGTTTTTCATCTGAACTTTGTCCAAAGGTCAAAACAGGATAGCAGTTTAAGACCCCCAGGAAGTCCATAAATATCATATTCTGTGTACTTAATCCAGCATTTGGTCTGCTAGAGGCCTTGTGTCATGATTGACCTTCATATCTATGCTTATATTATTCTAAAGGTTCAATGAAATGAAGTTCACAAAAGAAGATGAGTATTGTATGGTCAAATCAACATACTTTTTAGTCGAATAGATTGTTTCAATAGCAATATAGGCATGTCCTCTCTAAAACAGTTCCTCCCTTGAATTTGTTTTCAATGTTTAGACTGTTGTTACCTGACATCTTGCATAATCTTAGATGGTTTAATGAGATAACTGGACCAGTGATGCTGTCAACTTTAGAGGATGGGAGGATAGTTAGAGGTCTGGATGGGATTCCATCAGAGGGCCCAGTTCTATATGTTGGCTATCACATGTTATTAGGACTTGAACTGGTACCTTTGGTAACTGGATTCATGAACGAGAGGAACATTCTTTTACGAGGGATAGCACATCCTATGATCTTCGAGAATTACGAAAAAGGACAAACGGTTGAACCTGAGTACTTTGACAATTACCGGATAATGGGTGCAGTACCTGTTTCAGGGACCAATTTGTTCAAGCTTCTTTCGTCAAAGTCTCATGTCTTGCTCTATCCAGGAGGCATGCGTGAAGCACTTCATCGTAAGGTACTAATGCTAGAACCTTAATGTGCTGCAGATGTCAGTGATCATATGATTGGTGAAATAACCTCAAATTGGATCGTGATGGCAAGCCTTCTGTTGAATAATAATCATACATATCAGTAAATAGTTTTTATCACCTCCTCCCTCCAAATACGCCTCAGGTGTTAATCGTTGGATTGCCATATCTCTCCATCTAAAATGTGCATGTTTGTGGCACATGCACAGGGGAATACTTGATATTCATGTTTGCTTGCTTTGGAAAAGATGAAATCTACCTGTACATTACAACTTACTAATGTCAGAAAACATGTACATGTAATTGCCAGGGTGAAGAGTACAAGCTAATTTGGCCAGAACAGTCTGAGTTTGTCAGGATGGCGATTAAATTTGGAGCCAAAATAGTGCCTTTTGGTACAGTTGGAGAAGATGACTTTGGTGAGGTAAGTCAATAAAAAATTCAGCTTGCAATGTGAGTTCTTGTTGGCTTTTTTCGCCTCATTGTACTTTAGAGACGCATGGAATTGTTGAGGACATGATCGTTTGACAGAATTTTTAGATTATTTTTTTACTGATTATTTTTTTTTTCTTGATTGAGTTTGTCTTTTGACTTGAAAATTAAGCAAACAGGTCTATGTTAAGGTGGATGCTCTTATTTTTCTTGCATGCAATGATTTTTACCGGTAACTAGCATAAATTACATTTGAAAATCATTGACTAGTTTTATGGAGATGTCAGACCTTGTTCCAAAGCTTTTAATAGGATAGCATCAACTGAACTTTGCTTTCATATACTCTCATATTATGCTCAAGGACAATATGCAGTTCTTTACCTAGAAGTATAAGTTTGGATCATGATCCGCTAGTTGCATGAATTTAGATAACTTTTCTTAATCCACTGAAAATCAATATTTGTTTGTAAATCAACTCTGATAGTTCGTGTGCACATGAATTTAATCACGGTACATCCTGCGGATGTCCTTGAGTCATTGTCCGCATGTTTGTTTACTCTAATTTTTTGCGCCTAGCAGGTCTTTTTTGATTATGATGACCAAATGAAGATCCCATACTTTAGGAATTGGATACAGCAACTGACGGAAAATAGTGGAAAAGTGAGGTATGAACAATCCAGCAGATTCCTTCTTTACCAAAAAAAAAAAAAAACAATCCAGCAGATTCCAAGCCATTTTTCTTATGATTTTACCCCCACTCCCTGTTTTCTGCGTCTATTTGCAGTGAACACATATCTTTTGCATGACTTTGATAGGTCTAATGCAACTGGAGAGGTAGCCAATCAAGATGTCCACCTTCCTTGGATTCGGCCAAAAGTTCCTGGCCGATTCTATTTTTGTTTCGGAAAACCAATAGAAACAGCAGGTAATGCCCTTGCTGCAACCTACAATTTCCACAGAAGTATTATACAGTGATTCTGGGAATTAGCTTCTCACATTAGAACCCATCATCTCCTAAGAAGTCATATACATGACTGGATATGAAGCCTCCATTAAATCAATCCATGCCTTTGAATTATCCTGTCTTGCTTCAATTTATTATTTTTCCATCGCACAACTTACATGCACAAGCTTGATTTCTAGTGGTCTTTCCTTTATTTGTATAAGATGGATAGTGGTCAATTCACTGAACCTTGTACGACAGATGCAGAATTTGTACACTCGATATTGATCATGAAACTGCACTTTATGCCCCTTGATACCGGTTCCAAAGCACTCTGCACAATAATTTGTCTCTTGCTGGTTTTCTCAATTCAAATCAAATGGGGTTTACTAGTAAGTTGACTTTATGACGTGATTGTACTCTTGAAGGGAGGAGGGAGGAACTGAAAGACCGGGAAAAATGTCATGAACTATATCTACAAATCAAGTCAGAGGTGGAGAGCTGCATGGTATACCTGAGAGAGAAAAGGGAGAGCGATCCTTATAGGAGCATCTTCTCCCGATTGATGTACCAGGCAACACATAATTCTGCATCTAAAAAAATTCCAACCTTTGAACTGTGATGGAATGGAATATATTCGGAGATGGACCATTTTGCTTTTTGGATTCCCTCTCAAACAGCGTAAGCCACGGGCTTTTTATTGTACAGTGTAGGAGGTCTTTTGGCTAATCATTATTCAGACTCAGCTGACTTCTGGACTTGCTGAGCCTCAAGAATAATTATGGACAGGGCTTCTCTGCTTGGCTTTTCAAGCTCTTACTAAATTTGTTCTTCAGTTTTCTTTTTTCCTTCTAATTTATGTGGTCTCTCAGGAGTAGAGAAGCTTTTGCCTTTCAGAACTGGTGGATGTAATAATGGACAGCCTTCTCTGTCGCCATAGATGGTATCAAGTGGTTTATTTTCGCATTATCACTCTTCTTATGCAACAATTGAGTTCGGAAAACTTGCACATGTATATATTGGCACATTTATATAAGCCTGGAACATGCCACACTCGATAAATACATTAAAAACATCATGTTGAAAAAATGATCAAGAAGAGGGGGTTATATTAGTTTTGATGAAAGAAGAATCAAATCTGGGGGTCGATGTCCATTTTAGTACTAGATGAGTAAAGAAGACAGCCACAATGTCTCAATTTTGTAGTAGGCGCTAGTTTCACTTGTTTTTTGAAAAGCAATGGTTATGCCAACTTCTTAGATCAAGAAATATCAATAACCTGCACAAGAAATTCGTGTCCACTTCAGGATGGATCATGCCATGCTCAATCTGTCTCGTCTCTGAGTTCTCATCTCATAAGTAGGAGAACATAAGTGTAATGACAGGCAATGAACATTTGCCCATTCGCATGTCAAAGACAATTCATTTTCTTTAGTTCAGATATCATATGGTAAAGACAGGCAATGCAGTGCGACTACTATTTCAGTGGATTTTGTCCCAATATCTTAGGCATATTTGAAGGCTACAGCCTCATTTGGAAGAACTTCAATGAGTTTTCTTTTCTAAAAGTTAAATTATTGTCTTAATTCAACTGCACATAGTCATTTGGTAAGATCTATATAACACTGGCTAGTGGCAAAGCTATCGCTGCAGTGGATTCATCCACTATTCCGAGGAAAGGTCATTGCTATCATTCATTTTCTTTCCTGAACCAACTTGATTTTGTGAGCAGCAAGATGGTCGCATCTCCTTACTTCTTTTCTTGGTGTTGGGTGTTCTATCAGTTTATTAGGTGTGGCCCCTGTTAAACTTCTTCAACCTTCCGTTTTGTCCCCTTTCTTCAACCTTTGTATCTGAAGATACACAAACTTCTCATTTGCTTTCGTCATGTATTTCTGTGAGCAATCTTAAGCTTACTTATAATTGGGATTTGTAATTTTAGGGGGAAGGATTGGTTATTGCCAAGTCAAGCAGAAGGAGCTAGACTAAACTGCGCACTGCAGAGAAGTCAAATCAGTAACTTTGATGACGGCGGTCATTTCCTCTTCTTGGTAGGTTTCTCTCTTTCCAGAAGCTGCTATGATGCATGAACTATTATGCCATATGTGTGTTGCGATTTCAATAAAAGGGAGAAGGAAAAAACACCCTACATAAGAACCGAATAAGCTTTTGTTTGGCAAGTCCTTTCTAGTTTGGTTTAGCATGTTGACTGAAAATGTCACAAGAAAAACAGAATAGAAACTTGCTGTTGGTCTGGAATGCTCCTTACTGGATGACTATTTGACTTCTGAATTTGCACTGTCTCGAATCCGAATATTGTGTTCTATCATGGTGGAATTCTGCAGAGCCATTAATTTTTAAAAGTACTCCTTTGGATTGATATTTTGCATAGCCATTCTGCAATGGGTCATGAGATAATTATGCCAAGTCCATTCCATTGAGTATTAAATCTGTTAATGCTAGCTCTGCTCTTTATCGATCATCATTTCTCCTGAGGCATTCAAAATTGTTCAAAGATATTTTTTCGTGCTGATCCCTAAACTCTAGGTGAAAAGATATCAGTACTTTCTTTTCAATTAATAACCAGTGCTATCAACTCTATTTCATGAGTATACGATCCCCCACAACTGCATCCTACCCTAATTCTTGCTGATGTCTCTGTCAGATGAATGATATCATTGCATTATAATACTTGTGAGGCAGGCATCAGAAATATGGTGCAGTTTAGCTTCGTTGAAGCATTCTCTTCACTTTTTAAAGAACTCAATTCCTCTGCTTTTTACAGTTGATGTGGGTTTAGCTTTATGTGATGAGGCGTATTGTCATTAATTTATATATCCTTTGCATGCAGGAAGATGGTTTTGATTTGGTAACCATAATTAAGGGCGTTGGTTTCTACCGTCGTGGAAAAGGTCTTGACTATGTTTCAGATTGCCTGCCACCAAGCCCTGCTGAAATAAGAAACTATATGAATCGTTCAGGTAACGTTTTTCATCTGAACTTTGTCTTGTGGTCAAAACAGGATGGCAGTTCAAGACACCTAGGAAGTTTACAAATATCATATTTTGTGAACTTAATCCAGCATTTGGTCAGCCAGAGACCTCATGGCTTGATCCACCCTGGTTTTCATGCTTATGATATTCTAAAGGTTTAATGAAACGAAGCTCACAAAAGGAGATTCATGTGATATTCCCAAGGTCTTCTGTGAGTAAAGTGACAACGGTCTTGCTCTTCATGGATGGCCATGGCTCTATCTGAGTACCATACTGTCAAAGAAACATATTCTTCAGTTGACTAGTTTGTTTCCAGAACAAGATAATTGTGTCCTCTTCAAGGGAGTTCCTACTTTGAATTTGTTTTTAGTCTCTGGACGACTGTTACCTGGCAACTTGCATAATTTTAGATGGTTTGATGAGATAACTGGACCAGTGATGCTGTCAACTTTAAAGGATGGGAGGATTGTTAGAGGTCTGGATGGGCTTACATTGGAGGGGCCAGTTCTATATGTTGGCTATCACATGTTATTAGGCCTCGAACTGTTTCCTATGGTTTTTCGATTACTGAATCAGAGGAACATTCTTTTACGAGGGATAGCACATCCTAAGCTCTTTGAGAAATACAAAAAAGGACAAACGCTTGACCCGGCATATACTGATGCATTCCGGATGATGGGTGCGGTACCTGTTTCAGGGACCAATTTGTTCAAACTTCTTTCGTCAAAGTGCCATGTCTTACTCTATCCAGGAGGCGTGCCTGAAGCACTTCATCGTAAGGTAATATTGCTACCCTAATATACTGCAGATGCTAGAGATCATATAATTGGTGAAATAACCTGAAATTTGATCGAACTAAGGCAAGCCTTCTGTTCATAGAATCATACGTCTCAGTTGATAGTTTGTTATCACCCCCTCCCATTTACACCTCAGGTATTATCTGTAGTTACGTTACCATGTCTCTTCATATAAAAAGTGCATTTTTGTGGCGACATTTTATTATTTTTGTTTGATTGCTTTAGCAAAAACGATAGCTGCCCCTACATCAAAATTTCAAGCAATGTCAAGTGTCCATGTCCATGTAAAATTGCCAGGGTGAAGAGTACAAGCTATGTTGGCCAGAGCAGCCTGAGCTTGTCAGGATGGTAGTTCGCTTTGGAGCCAAAATGGTGCCTTTTGTTGCCGTTGGAGAAGATGACTTTGGTGAAGTAAGTCCATAAAATTCAGTTTGCAAGTGAGCTCGTCACCTTCGTGTTTCCGTCATTGTATTTTGGAGATGCAGGGAATTGTTGACAGAATGTTTTGTTTTATTTGTTATCTTTAACTGCTTATGTTTTTTGCCGATCGAGTTTGTCTTTTTACTCGAAATTTAAGCAGACAAGTACATGTAAAGGAGGATGCTTTATTTTTTCTTGCATGCAATGATTTTATCGGGCAACTGGCGCAAATTGCATTTGAAAATCTTTGAAGTTTAATGGAGATGTCAGAACTTGTCGCAAAGCTTTTAACAGGATAGCATCAACTGAAGTTTGCTTTCAAATGCTCTCATATAATCCTCAAGGGCAATATGCAGTTTGTTTCCTGAAAATAAAAAATTTGGATCTCGACCCATTAGTTGCATGAAGGCTCAATCCACTGAACATCAGCACCTGTGCATAAATCCAACTCTGATACTTCACGTGCGCATGATTTGATAACATGCTGCAGATGTTCTTCAGTCAATGTCCAGATGGTTGCTTTACTCTGAATTTTGCACCTGGCAGGTCTTTCTCGATTACGATGAGATCCCACTTTTGAGTGACTTGATACAACAACTGACGGAAGATAATGCAGAAGTGAGGTATGAATAGTCCAGCGGATTCCAGTCCATTTTTCCTGTGAATTTACCCACAGTCCCTATTTTCCTTGTCTATTTGTGATGAATAAATATCTTTGGCATGACTTTGGCAGGTCTAACGCAACCAGAGAGGTGCCCAATCAAGATCAGTGCCGTCCTTTGATTCGGCCAAAAATTCCGGGCCGGTTCTATTATTGTTTCGGAAAACCAATTGAAACAGCAGGCATGTCCATTGTTGCAACCCACTTTCCAATTTGCTTTAGGTGTTACAGAATGATTCTTGGAATTAGCTTCTCACATTAGAACCCGTCATCTCCTAAGAATTCGTACACGTGACTGGAGATGAAACCTCCATTCTGTCAATCCATGCCACTCATTCATCCCTTCAATTTCCATTATTACATGGCACTACTTCGGCGCTCGTGCTTGATTTCTCGTGGTCTTCTTTATTTTTTTTCCCTGCTGGAGAGTGCTCAATATGTCCAAACCTCGTCAGATACATAACTAGTACAGTCGATATTGATCATAGAGCTGCATTTTATTCCTTCCGTTACCAATTCAGGAGCACCCTCCACAATTTTCTCAGTTTATCTCAACCGTGGTTTACTAGTAAGTTGACCGTATGACATGATTGTTCTTCTGAAGGGTGGAAGCGGGAACTCAAAAACCAGGAAAAATGTCACGAACTGTATTTACAAGCCAAGTCAGAGGTGGAGAGCTGCCTGGCGTACCTGAGAGAGAAACGAGAGAGCGATCCTTATAGGAGCATCTTCGCCCGATTGATGTACCAGGCCACGCATGGTTCTGCATTTGAAACTCCAACCTTTGAACTGTGACGGAATCTCGTCCAAGATGGACGACATTGCTTTTCAAGCTCTTACAGATTCGTTCTTCAGTTTTCTTTTTTCCATCTAATTCTATGACATCTGGAATTTTCATAATAATACTTAAGGAGTGCCGGACATCTAAAGTGTCAAAATTTGGCACGGAGAGACATTCAAGTACCAAAAGTTAGGAAATGACACTTAAAATACCAAAATCGAAGCAAAATGGATTACTCAAGTGCCAACGGCGAGAAAATCCGGTTAAATGCTGACGTGATGATTTTCTGGTAAAATAAATGTAAAACGACGTCATTTTGCATCTTGACGTGGCTAGACAAATGCAAAAGCGATGTTGTTTTGTCTTTGACATAGTAAATAATTAATATAAAAATTAATTAAATTAAATTAAAAATTAAATTTATTTAAAACATTTAAAATTTACAAAAAAAAAAAAAAAAGGGAGAGAGGAGGCACGTGGCTAAGGGTTGAGCCCTCGCCGCCGCCACCTCCCCACCATCGCCAAGAAGGGTCGACGATGATGGGGGGCGTCGTCGGCTCGGGTCGCCGAGCCCTAGCTAAGGGCCGCCGACCCCGGCCAACTAGTAGCGAGGGCTCACAAGCCCTCGCCCAAATCTGGGGTGAGGTAGGCGAGGGCCACCGATCTCGTCGGATCTAGGGAGGGCCACGACATTCACCCTAGATCTGAGCATGGGCTCGGGAGCCCTTGCTGCTAGTCAGCCAGGGTTACCGGCCCCTGGTCAGGGCCTAGCGACCCCAGCCAACCCTCCCCTTACTTTCGCCGGCCTTTCCTGGCAACGACGGTGAGGGCTCAGCCCTCAACCACCTTTTCCACCCTCTTTTTTTCTTTTTCTTTTTAAATATATATTTAATTTAAATTTTTATTTATTTATTTTTAAAATTTAATTAAATCAATTTTTATATTAAAAATTCGAATCTGCACAAAAAAACGATGTCATTTTTACATTTATTTGTTGAGTCAGCTCTCTAGCAAGTCACGTAGGCGAGAAAAATAATAAAAAATTATTTCCGGTAGGGTTCATCGGAGATGGCACTTAAGTATTTCACTTTAAAAAAAAATAGCACTTAACTATTACTTTCTTAACTTTTAGTACTTAAGTATTCTTTCGTGCCAAGTTTTGGCACTTGGGGTATACTTTTTTCAATATTTAAGATACAAAGTTAAGTATTATTTAGTTTCAAACTTTGGATAGAATATAAATCATTAATTTTGTGAGGTACGCAAAGTGCAATGGACAGTTGTCGACAACCGTAATAGTCCAAAATCCAATATGTTAGAATTAAATTGTTGAAATGTATGTCGATAGCTAAGGAAAATGAAAACAGAATTTGTGGCATATATGTTATTCGGCAGCATGGTCCTTCCGACCTCATAATAGGAACTGCCTGTTGGCCACCAAATCCTTTTCATTTTCTGGCTCATATCATAAAACAATTCATGATAGCATAATTTTGATGGTTTCAATTGCACCAAGTGCAAAGCATACTATCAGGATTAACCAAAATATCTATAGTTTTAAAGAATCATATCAGTTAATTAGAAAGTAAGTTAGGAGAGAGCTTTAAGAATTCGTGCGTTCTACCCCTTAGCATTACAAGTAGTGCCTTAAATAGGCATAAGACAAACACCAAACAATGCTTATTGATGATAGTTCTGGAGATCAGCAACAATTTGTACAGGCAATTTATGGCCAACAATGACCAATAATTTGTACATAGTATCTCTTATATTGACAAACGTGACTTTCAGCCTGACAAGCTGTTATCACGCATTTTTTGCTCTGCTGCAGTGTGCTACAGTACTCCTATAGTGTACCACAATGCTATGAATAGTATTTCTGCAACAATAACTCAGGCCAAATTTTCTTCATTTAATAGCACTTTCTCTTGTCGCGTTTGACTCTATCGCATGTCATATATATGAATTGGTTTTTCAATATTATCGTCTAAGGTACTGAACCACATCCATCATTTTGCTTTATGTATTCTTTTATGAGTCTTTCAACCTCTAAGACTTCGAGCTAATCATATTGTGTGGACTCCAGAGGGGCTGATGAGAACTTTGATGGAATGTCAGTGAACTCACCAAAGTACTTGTCTTAGGTCTGTCTTCGTATTGTTGCCTACGTTCTTTCAGGAGCCTCTCCACCTTTTCAATTTCTAAGGCAATTTCTGTTTTTAATTCAGATGACTTTTGTCTTTTCAAAGACAAATGAGGACTTATTAACATTTCAGTGGAGCTTGATGGAATGCCAGATTGGGGTAGACACCCAACCTAGAGTGATGGGTTTTCTTTCTTGGATCCTAGACTAAGTGTAAGCTGTAATTTACTATAGTCGTAAGGATCATGTGACAATCGTCCTCATGACTGCGATGACCATGCCAGCTAGTTTTGATTTAAGTAGAATGGATACGTAGATCTTGCACACTTGAAAGGTATTCGTACTTCTTCCATCATCTTCTTTACTCGAGTCAAACTTTTCAATCTCATTTAGAATCCGAAACATCGGGGAATGCTACGTCTCCACTTGGGCTAGAAGAGGCGGACTCTCAAGAAAATGACATGGTAGTACACTCTTCACCTCCATGAAGTCTTCCGCAATGACAGCATTGAAATCTTCATGACCATAATGAGAAGTCGCTTCTGCAAAGGAAAAGTAACTATAGGCACCACAATAGTTGCGCTTTTGTGAGCAATAGTGCCAGTGTAGGCTTATCCTTGTGATTTTCCTTGAGTGGGTACTGTGTCTATACACAACATACTTCGGAGTGTCACATTTGCATCAGCTATAGCATACCTAACTTTTGTTTCCTCATATAATGCAGTTGGTTGAGCCAAGACCTGATTGAACATTTTCGTGCAATAGTCAGTAGATAAAGATGTTTAAAACAGGTGTAGAAATAGAGAAATGGACATCACGTTTCAGAATTTTTGCTGATATAGTAAAGATAATTATAAATTTTTTATAGAATATCGAGTTAATCAGAGTGATAAGACTTGTAAAGAAACTCTTATTAAGGAAGTTCATGATAAGAATAAATAAATAAATAAATAAAAACTTCATGTTTTTATATAGCTCCCCTAATTAAGATCACAAAACATCTTCATCTGGATACAATGTTATGCTTTTCTTGCATTTTTAATCCAAATCTTTTTGTCAACATTACAAAAGAAACAATAATAATGGAAAGAGTATCACTTAGAGAATATGCTATTTAGCTCATTTTCACACACAATCTTGAAAACATATTTGGCATGAAACGCAATTTTCAGAAACAATATCTTATAGATGCTACCGTGAACATAAAATATATGCAATATAGCTCATTTTGTAGAATCAAATACCATATACATCAGTATATATCAATGAACATGATTGCAATATATAAATTTAACATACCTTTTTTGTCATAATAAAATGATAATGAAAATATGAGATTTATAATGATAAAAGTGAGTGAAATAGGAAATATACTAACTAGATCATGTAGAACTTAGCAAGTTCTAACATACATTACCTTTTCTTCCATAATGAAGAGCAAGCAACAAATTAAATTGATTTAATTAGGATTTTCTCACACTTGATTTACGCCCCCACCTCAATTTGATGCCTTTTTTTGAGATGATCACGATTTTTTTGCCTTTACTGTGCATCCCCTTTCTCCTTCTTCGATATATTGTACCAATTTTGCGCAAAGATGAGAATTTTCGATTCTTCAAAAATGGTGCGGAATCTTCTCAATTTTTCGGATCAAACGTTGCAAATTTCATACGGAAAGATTTTTTTGCCACCTTCCCCTTAAAAAAATATTCTCACTCAAGATCCTTTTTGATTGCATCATAATTTGCGATCAACCTTCCTTTGTATAATTGCCTGCAATAAACTCATTCCCTTTTTGGTATATCCTTTCCGTTTGTTAGTCACAAAATAGGAAACTTTGCATAATCTAATGGCATATAAAGAAAGATCATCACGTGCATAATCAAATAATATTTCAAAAAATTCTCACTTTGCAACACATGATAAAAATATAAAATCAGACCAAGAAATCTAAATTATCTTTAAGCAATATATCAAACAATCACATGTATATTAAAGATCATATCTCATGAGCCACCAAAAAAACACCACACCATTCTTTCTCATGAATTCTATTGTTATTTCTCAAAAATACTATTGTGATAATCATTAATTATATATATCTTGGCTTATTCATGTGAAGCTTCAATTCGCGCCTTAACTTATCGATTGGCTTAGTGAGATATTCTCATATAATTAGGTAACCATTTGGATATCTGATGACCATGTCAAATGGTGACATACTAAGCGATTGCTCTTAAAAAATAATTATTGGCTAAAACCTTTAGAGTACTTGATTTTGACATTTCATCATTTAGTGATCATGTTATGTTTCAAGAGCCTCTAAAAAATATATATAATTTTTTTATATATATGTACGCTCTTTTCTTGATCTTTTATAAATGTATTGTTTATAATGTCAATTGATATAATTGTTATTAGAAAAATTATATTTTGAGTCATAAATTACCTTCTATGTCACGAGAATTTTCAAAATTATGATGGGTGGAATTTCTTTGAAAAAAAAAACATTATATATGGAAATATATCTCAAGTTTATTTGGTGGCATCTCACGTGTGATTTTAAATGCATATGTCATATTAAAGAAATTGACAGTGAATGTTGTGGTAGCACTAACTCTTCAGGAAATATTTAGCAATCCAAATGATAGAGCATCTCCCTTTATTGTAATTGTGAAGTAACTTCTTAAGTCTCAATGATTGATATCCTTCACAATAGCTAGCTCATTAGATTTTACCAAAAAAAGATAAATGATGGATGCTTAAATTTGCAAAGGAAAATATCGAATTTAACCTAATGTTGAATATTACTGATTCTAGTAAAATTATTACTTCTTTTCCATATAATATACATATATATTATCGTTTCCAAGTTTCTGATAGATTCCTCCTTTTTTGTTAATATACTTTCGTCTTGTTTCCTCAAGAGTGACCACGACAGTCGCAGCACCGTCGCAGTCGAAGTCATTGTCCAATCATGAGTACTCTCTCTCTCTCTCTCTCTCTCCTCTCTCTTTACCTCCCTCCCTCCCGCCTTTTTATAGCTCTCGAGCTTCGTTGAATTTACTTCACTTTTCAGCCGTTGCTGTCTCCAGTCTCCACCGTCCATGGCGGCTATCGGAGCCCCTCTCTTCCCGCCAGGCTTCTCTCTTGTCTCCGCCATCCTTGGTGACGACCGGACCATGCCTCTTCCCGTCCGGCTTCTCTCCAGCCCCCCATCGCCGGAACGAAGCTTCGGCTGCGGCAAGCTCCAATCAGAATCCGAAGCTCAGCTCATCGTCGACTCACAGATTCGCTGTTTCAAAGGAGCAAGTATCCTCCACAGCCATCGGAACTGCCTTTCCTTCGTCGAGGCCAATTAGTTTGGGAGAGAAAGGGACGCGCTACAAGAAGGATGGAGAAAAAGGGTTGACGCCGTTCGCGGAGGACGTGGAGTTGGAGAGCGGACGGGAGAGGCTGAGGAGGTTCTTCGACGAGGCTAAGGATCTGACCAGATGGGGTGGTGGACCGCCTCGCTGGTTCTCTCCTTTGGAGAGCGGTTCTCCGTCGGAGAAGTTGCCCCTGCTTCTCTATTTGCCTGGTGAATCCACTCTGATCAACATTCTTACTCGTGGTTGAATGATATGTAACCGTTCGAATTTGTTGCCTCCATGGTTCGTAGTTGAAGTGATCTGACAGGAATTTGAGAGTTGACCTGGACATACGTATGGCACTGATCATATATCATAGAAAAGATTCTCTTCAAACAAACCAGCTTATCCCTGTATAGGGCTTTTACAAGGTGGTTGGAACAAAGACACATTTGGTTATGAATTTCCGGAATCAAAGAATTAGTAGATCTGTTCTACCCAAAATGAGAATGGGTTAGGGTTAGGAACTTATAATGATGATCGAGTCGATTCCATGATAGCACCTTTTCGATAAGGATGAGCATGGTCCTAAAGTAGAATTGAGAACGTGATAATTAAATCAGTAGATATTGGTCCATTCCAAATTTTAGGATATGAACTTGTTTTGATAAATAACTTGGAATCTATAACTTAAAATTAGTTTTTGTGTTTTTCTTTTTTTATATCTTCGCGGAATCCTATGACATTTCATGGTGTTCAATGATAATGAGCTGAGCTTTCATTTCCGGCGATATCCACAATTGATACTTTTATTTTATTAATATTTCATAATATTTGTGTATTTAATTATGAGTCATGATTAATAGATTGTAATAAATGATGATCATTAAAGGTGATAATTCACTACAATCGTTTAATTGATAGTACAAGTGGAACTTGGATAAACCCTGAAATCGATTCCAAAACTTGTGATAGGATAGTTTCTAAGTTGCTAAATATGTAGGATAGGTTTCAAGTTCCAAAAATTAGAGAATGCGTTTTAATGAGTAGATTCTAGATTTTAATTGGACAAAACTTAGAATCGCCCATCCCTACTTTTTGATTTATAATCGCTCTCTCTACTGCGAGTGACGATTGAGATTCAACAGTATAGTTTTCTTCCGTTATAAAGCTGTTGATGTGCAGCTTGGAGTTGGAGCTTTTCCGCTTTTACGTTCGGACGTCACTTTAATCTAATCACAAGCTGTTTTGTTTTCTCCTGAATACGTCATGTTTCTGCGAATCTTATGCGGTATTGATCGAAGCCTTAGTGCCTTTCTATATCCCGATATCTTGTTTCTCAGGAATCGACGGCACAGGAGCTGGGCTTACTTCGCATCTCAAGAAGCTCGGAAAGTACGCATGTCTACTCTTCCTTGATCATTCAATCTTCCAGTTTAGCACTGAATTTTCAGCATCTAATTCGACTTATTGCCAAAATGCATCAATCGTCTCTCCACTAAATTTTTTCCCGCACTCTGGATCATGTGCGCCCACCTGAACTGAATAAGGAAATGAAAGAAGGGCAAAAAACAATAGCAGTGACTGGCAACATGGGGCAGCTAGTTTGTTTATGAACATTCAACCTCAATCCTTTCCATTTAGATCAGTTATCAAATAGCACAGTTTAAAAAAACCATAAGTACATCAATTTGAAGCAGTATGCCTTCTGTTAAGATGGATTTGCTCTGGTACATATTAGAGATATGATGAAGCTGCTTCCCAAATCAGTTTTCTTTTCTCATTCCTAATAAATCTGATGAAAACTCGTTGGCTTCCCTGTTCACTGTAAAAAAGTTGGTGATGTTGCACCTTTCAGTAGGCATAAAGGCTCTTTCATTTGAGATGAAAGACGGAGCCTGTGTTACCCTACAATCATCTACAGGCTTCTCAGGCTATTGATGAATATACAATCTGTTTCATTCAATAGATGGTGCACTTCATTGTTTACTGCAGCAGGAAATATCTAACTAATTAAATGTCTTCATATATGAAGGATGTTCGAAGTTCAGCGCTTGCACATCCCAGTCATGGATAGAACATCATTTCGAGGTCCTCCTCTTTCTTACTCTTTCCAACTGCTTTACCCATTATGAATAGATGGTAACAATCTGAAAATATGTCATTTGTAATCAACAATTTAACTGAGGTGCTTTTAACTCCATTACATAGTAAAAGCATATCATGTTATTATGGAGTTGTGACACAGCAAAGCCAGGTTACAATAGATGCTTTGAGTTCTCTTGTCCTAACACCAGTCATATGAGTTGATAACTCTAATCAATTTGCATGGCTCAGAACTGGTGAAAATGGCTGAGAGAACAGTAAGATCGGCGAATGACCACTTCCCAGATAGACCTATATATATTGTTGGAGAATCACTGGGGGGCTGCCTTGCATTAGCTGTTGCAGAGCACAACCCTGACATTGATCTTCTTTTAATCTTGGCCAACCCAGGTGAGAAGAAATTTCCAGTGAAGTTAAATAAATACAGCAGGATGAGGAATTTGAGTTATTATATCAACTCAGGAATGATCATATTTCTAACTCATGGTCTCTGGAAAAACAGATAAGACAAGAAGCTTACATGCATGCAGCCTTTTCTTGTGTTAAATGAAATGCTCTATATGAGTTTTGCAGCATCCACATTGAATTATATTGGATTAAGGTTTAGCTTCTTTTAGAACCAGTGTCAGTTGTGGCAGCTTTGCTCACTAGATACAGAACATCACACATATTTCTTTGCAGCAACATCTTTTGACAAGTCACAAATGCAAGCTTTATTCCCTTTCTTGGAGTTAATACCAGAACAATTGCAGCTAAGCTGTCCTTTCATCCTGAGTTTGATGGCAGGTTTGCCTTTCTTTTTATTATTTGCATCATGCTACACTTTTTCCCGTAATGCAGAAAATGTTTCGGGTTTGTTTTTCTCACTTCTTATAATATACCATGCTACTGGCTTAGGTAGGCTGACAATATGGTAATTTACGGTTGGGGTCTAGAGAATGTAAGCAGAGAGAAGAATATTTGAAGAAACTTTTGAGACATGCCACATCCTTGAGCCAAGAAGCTAGGGGCAAAGCTTGGTGCCTGGCTGCAACTACATCATCATGAGCGATATAGTGACTGCTTACTAATCTTAGATGAGCCTGTTTTGATTTTTTATTATAAACCTCCGGACACGTTTGCATTCGGACCTAATTGAAAGTAAGTGTTATTGGAGATTTCATCTTCAAAAACAAATGACTGAGGATAGCACAGGCGCTATTGCCTGTTAATGACATGGGAACCACCCTTGCGAATTTTCTTACCTCTCTGTACTAACTGCCTCTCTTTTACAACCTCCATTAATTTGTGGTGCAACAATTACAGGCGATCCCCATAAACACGTTCCATAGAATGATGATTTTCTAATTTTGGGAATACCTTTTTGCTTGCTGATGGTGAAAAGGTGGCACCAGCTGCTGTGTAAATGTGTTGGGGTGGGGGGCTGATACTGAACTGCTTCTGAAGTGCCGTGACAGTTTGGGAATAGTCAGTATAAGTATCATATATATCTGGCTGCAGCCATGCTGTAATTTTCTCCACTTACTCCAGTTCATTTCTGGCAATTGTAAGGTGATTATTCGAGCACATTCAAGGCCAGCACAGAAAAAGGGCTTCCTCCACAGCAAACAGTGGGAGAGCTGTCAAAGGACTTATTGACAATGTCATCTTACTTATCTGTAAGCTAAAATATGGCCGTCATTTTCAAGAGACTAGTTTGCTTTCCTGCAATTTATTTTCCTTGTATTCATGTAATAAGTAGAACTCTTCCTAATTATATTTTCTTCAGGCATGAACGACAGGCTAGACTTGGGCAATGTATGCCCACTGTAATTTTTTTGTTGGAAAAGATTCATGGCAAAATTTGCAGGTTCTTGCTGATATTCTCCCTAAAGAAACACTTCTTTGGAAGCTTCAGATGCTTGAATCGGCTTCGGCATATACAAATTCACGCATTGATGCTGTCAAGGCAGAGACTCTACTTCTCACAAGGTCCTTATATTATCCGTTTCTGTCAGATCTCATCTAATTATATGCTGGAGACTGGAGTATATGATGGCTATGTAGATTTTGGCAGAGCAAATATTCTGAGCCAGTCTTATTGTTGTCTCATGCATCTCTTAAATAGCGAGGAGGAAACATGATACTGACACATGGATATCTTACAATAAAG
This sequence comes from Eucalyptus grandis, assembly GCF_016545825.1. Taxonomy (NCBI): domain Eukaryota; kingdom Viridiplantae; phylum Streptophyta; class Magnoliopsida; order Myrtales; family Myrtaceae; genus Eucalyptus; species Eucalyptus grandis. The sequence continues at coordinate 28,468,700 of NC_052620.1, forward strand.
GCAAATGAGGATCTACTCGTTATCCTCTTGTACTGTCGTTGGATTTCTTTTCTTAACTACTAAGTTACAAATTCGTTGAGTTTCATAGGGCTATTAGTGAATCAAACTAAATGGATTCTCTCACATGATAGTGAGACAGATATGAAAAATTTCAAGCTTGTAACTATAATCAAGTAAAATCTGCATCTTGCAACGAGCAACATAAAACAATCTGCATTGAAGAGAGATTTACAAGGGCTGGAAATGCCAAAAAAGGGGTAATCAGAGTTTAAGGCATGCGTTAACCCATTCGCATGTTAAAGACAGCTCACTTTCATTAATTCAGATATTAGATGATAAAAACAGGCACTGCAGTGCGACTACAGTTGCAGTGGATATTGTTCCAATATCTTAAGCATATTCAAAGGCTACAACCTCATTTGGAAGAACTTCAATGGGTTTTCTTCTACTAAAAGTTAAATTATTGTCTTAATTCAACTGCATAGAGTCATTTGTTAAGATCTACATAACACTGGCTAGTGGCAAAGCTATCGCTGCCGTGGATTCATCCACTGTTCTGAGGAAAGGCCACTGTTATCCTTCGTTTTCTTTGCCTGCACCGACTTGATTTTGTGAGCACGATGGTCACATCTCCTTGCTTCTTTTCTTGGTGTTGGGTGTTCTATCAGCTTATTAGGCGCTTGGCCTTTGTTAAACTTCTTCAACCTTCCCTTTTGTCCCCTTTCCTCAACCTTTAGTCTGAAGATGCACAAAATTCTTATTTGCAATCGTCATGTATCTCTGTGAGTCAATCTTGAACTTACTTTAATTGGGATTTGTAATTTTAGTGGGAAGGATCGGTTATTACCAAGTCAAGCAGAAGGTGCTAGACTAAATGACGCACTGCAGAGAAGTCAAATCCGTAAGTTTGATGACTGCGGTCATTTCCTCTTCTTGGTAGGTTTCTCTCTTGCCAGAAGCTGTTATTATGCATGAACTACTATCTCGGATGTGTGTTGCAATTTCAATAGAAGGGAGAATGAAAAAAAACACCCTAAGTAAGAACCGAACAAGCTTTTGTCTGGCAAGTCCTTTCTAGTTTGGTTTACCATAATAACTGAAAATGTCACGCAGGGAAACAAAATATAAACTTGCTGGTAGCCTAGAATGCTCTTTACCAGAAGACTATTTGACTTCTGAATTCGCACTGTCTCGAATCCCAATGTTGGGTGCTATCATGGTGGAATAGTGTGGAGCCATTAATTTTAAAATTACTCCTTTGATTGATATTCAGATAGGCATTCTGCAATGGGTCATGAGATAGTCATGCCAAGTCCACTCTGCTGAGTAATAGATCTGTTAATGCTAGCTCTGCTCTTTATTGATCATTGTTCCCCTATACACCTGAGATATTAAAATTGTTCACAAATATTCTTTCTTGCCGATCCCTAAACTCTAGATAAAAAGACATGAGTCCACAACCGCATCCTACTCTAATTCTAGCCTATGTCTCCGTTGGGCAAATGATATCACTGCAGAATCATACTTTAGCTTCATAGGAGCATTCTCTTCACTGTTTATAGAGTTGCACCCCTCTGCTTTTTACAGCTGATATGGTTATAGCTTTATCTGATGAGAGGTATTGTCATTTATTTATGTCCTTTGCACGCAGGAAGATGGTTTTGATTTGGTAACCATAATTAAGGGCGTTGGTTTCTACCGTTGTGGAAAAGTCCTCGACTATGTTTCAGACTACCTGCCACCAACTCCTGCTGAGTACAAAAAACTAGATGAATCACACAGGTAACATTTTTCCATCTGAACTTTGCCCGGTGGTCAAAGCAGAATAGCAGTTCAAGACACCTAGGAAGTTCACAAATATCGTGTTCTGTGTACTTAATCTGGCATTTGGTCAGCCAAGAACCTTATGGCACGATCCACCCTGGTTATTATGCCTATGATATTCTAAAGGTTTAATGAAACAAAACTCACAAAAGGAGATTCATGCGATATTCCGTCGGCCTTTTGTGAGGAATGGTCTCCCTTTTCATGGATGGCCATAGCTCTATCTTAGTACGATACTATCAAAGCAAAATATTCTTCAGTTGACTAGTCTGTTCCAGAGCAGGATAACTTTGTCCTCTTTAAGAGAGTTGCTACTTTGAACTTGTTTTAAATCTTTAGACTATTGTTACCTGGCAACTTGCATAATTTTAGATGGTTTGCTGAGATAACTGGAGCGGTGACGCTGTCAACTTTAGAGGATGGGAGGATTGTTAGAGGTCTGGATGGGATTCCATCAGAGGGGCCAGTTCTGTACGTTGGCTATCACATGTTATTGGGGCTTGAATTGAGTCCTATAATTCGCCAATTCTTGAACCAGAGGAACATACTTATACGAGGGATAGCACATCCTTTGTTCTTTAATAAATACAGAAAAGGACAGACGCCTGGACTGGAGTTTAGTGACATTCTTCGGATGGTGGGTGCAGTACCTGTTTCGGGGACTAATTTGTTCAAGCTTCTTTCGTCAAAATCCCATGTCTTGCTCTATCCAGGAGGCGTGCGTGAAGCGCTTCATCGTAAGGTACTAGTGCTATCTTAATACACTGCAGATGTCAGAGATTATATAATTGGTAAAATAACCTGAAATCACACATCTCAGTTGATAATTCCTATAATCCCTCCCTCCAACTACACCTCAGGTATCATCCGTAGTTGTATTCCCGTAACTCTCCGTCTAAGATGTGCATTTTTGTGGCGACATACTTTTTATTCATGTTTACTTGCTCTAGGAAAGATGACATCTGCCCCTCCATCAAAACTTCAAGTAATGTAAATTGTACGTGTCCATGAAATTGCCAGGGTGAAGAATACAAGCTCTTTTGGCCGGAGCAGTCTGAGTTTGTCAGGATGGCAATTAGATTTGGAGCCAAAATAGTGCCTTTTGGTTCTGTCGGAGAAGATGACTTTGGGGAAGTAAGTCCATAAAATTTAGTTTGGAATGTGAGCACGTCACCTTTTCATTGTATTTTAGAGATGCATGGAATTGTTTACAGAATGTTTTGTTTTTTTTTCCCTGCTTAAGCTGTACGCTGATCGATTTTGTCTTTTGACTCGAAAATCAAGCAGGCAGATATATATAAAGACGGATGCTCTTATTTTGCTTGCATGCTATGATTCCTTGCAGTTAATTGGCGTAAATTACATTTGAAAATCTTTGAAGTTTGATGGAGATGTCAGAACTTATTGCAAAGCTTTTAACAGGATAGCAACTAAAGTTTGCTTTCAAATGCTCCCATATAATCCTCAAGGGCAACACGCAGTTTGTTTCCTAAAAGTACAAGTTTGAACCTTACCAATTAGTTGCATGAAGGCAGACAGAACTTTTGTCAATCCACTAAACATCGATACTTGTACATAGAATCCACTTCTGTTGGTTCACGAGCGCATGATAGGATCGCATAACATCCTGCAGATGTTCTTCAGTTGATGTCGACATGGTTGTTCACTCCAACTTTTGCGCCTGGCAGATCTTTTTCGATTATAATGACCAAATGAAGATCCCGCTCTTGAGGAACTGGATAAAACAACTGACGGAAGACTCTGCAAAAGCAAGGTACAAATACTACAGCGGATTCTAGTTCATTTTTCTTGCGAATTTACCCACGGTGCCTATTTTCCTCATTTAGTTGTGATCAACAAATGTCTTTGGCACGATTTTGACAGGTATAACACGACCGGAGAGGTAGCCAATCAAGATTTTCATCTTCCTTGGATTCAGCCAAAAATTCCCGGCCGGTTATATAACTGTTTCGGAAAACCAATAGAAACAGCAGGTACGTCTACTGCTGCAACCTAGTGTTCAATTTCCCATAGGTACTATAGATTGATTCTGGGGATTAGCTTCACATCTTAGAACCCGTCATCTCCTTTGAATTTCGTATACGCGACTGGAGATGAAACCTCTATTCCATCGATCCATGCCACTCATTTATCATGTCATTGCTGCAATTTCCACCATTTATGCATGGCACAACTTCGGTGCAAATGCTTGATTTCTCGTGTTCTTTCTTTTTTCCTTTTTTTTTTCCAGTTTCGGCTGGAGAGTGCTCAATACGTGCAAACCTTGTAAGACAGATTCATAACTAGTACAGTCGATATTGATCTTGAAGCTGCATAACATTCCTTTTGTTACCAATTCAAGAGCACCCTCCGCAATAAGTTGTCCCTAGATAATCGGTTTTCATGATTTAACTCAACTGTGGTTTACTAGTTAGTTGACCATACGATGCGATTGTACTCCTGAAGGGTGGAAGCAGGCACTCAATGACCGGGAAAAATGTCATGAACTGTATCTACAAGTCAAGTCGGAAGTGGAGAGCTGCCTGGCGTACCTGAAAGAGAAACGAGAGAGCGATCCTTATAGGAGCATCTTCTCCCGATTGATGTATCAGGCCACACATGGGTCCGCATCTGAAATTCCAACCTTCCAACCGTGACGAAATCTCGGCCGAGATGGGACCACATTTGCTTTTGCATTCACTCCCGAATAGCATGAGCCACAGTTTTTACTGCACAGTTCTGGATATGCTAAGTCAAAAATAATTATGGATGGGGCTTCTTTGCTTGCCTTTTTCAAGCTCTTACTAGATTTGTTCTTCAGTTTTCTTTTCTCCTTCTAATTCATGTGGTCTTTCCGGCCAGAGAAGCTTTTGCCTTTCAGAACAGTTGAACGCAATACTGGACGGGCTTCTCTATCGCCATGGAGGGCATCAAGTGGTGTATTTTGGCATTATTACTCTTCTTATGCAATCATCGGCTTATGAAAACTCACGCATGTATATATTAGCACATATATTTCTTAGAACATGCCATGCTTGATAAAAATATTAAATACATTGAAAATTATATCAAGAAGAGGGGATTATATTAATTTTGAGAAAACCAAATCGAGGGATTGAAGTCTAGTGCGAGGGAAAATTATTATAAGAGTCATAAACCTATTGTAGGAATGTCAATTCAGTCTCCAAACTTTAATTTAACTAATTTAATTTTAAGCTTTTTGATAATTTGCTAATTTAGTCAATCCGACCAATTTTGTTAGAAATCGATGTAGATGCTAGCCTACTACATGATATGACCCATGTTAACACGGACAATTTTTTAAATTTTTTTCTAAATGCTTTCTCCTTTTATTTTTCTTTCATTTTTCTTTTTCTCTTTTCCTTATTTCCCTAAGCCAATCAGCGGCCTGGTCTGCCATCCATAGGCGAGGGTTGTGACTATTAGGATTCAACACACAACCACAAGGAAATCAAGAGTACAGGTGAGAGAGAACTTAAGATATAAGGTTTTATCATAATTCACCTTTAAACTAGAGTTACGTTCAATAAAGGGTTTCCACTATGATTAGCACATTGCACATTACATTCCTCAATTACAAGAGAAAGAGAATACATATATCCAGTGGCTATTCATGAACTCAAACCCAAACTATCAATAAAATGTAAACTCAAATTATAAAAGCCTTTTGACAGCTCAAGAGTGCTTTCCCCATGACCCTCGCCAAGTGGCCCCTAGACTCTTGCCAGCGGCCCCCAAACCCCTACACGCTCACTCTAGAACGAGACCCCGTCCTATCTTATCGATGGAAACTATAAATCACACCCCAATAGAGACGCTCTCCCTAGCCCTCACTAGCTCAATTCTGGTGAGAGTGTCATAGCCCTCAACAAATCTAGGCAGCTATGGTCAACGAAGGCTTCAGCGAGGGTTACCAACCCTCAATCAAAAAAATGAAAAGAAGAACGAATAAGATAAAAAAAAAGTCTTATAAACTTGTAAAATTGTACACATTAAAACCAATTGTGTCATGCAAGATGACAAACGTCCACGTTAGCAACTTTTATAGCCAAGATTGATATGAAAAACTGCATTTGCAAATTATCAAAATATTAAAAAAATTGACCAAATTGATAGATTTACGACTAAATTGGCATTCTTATAAGGGTTAATATGTTGAAAAACCTTAAACTGGTATACATGACAAATTTACCTCAAATTAATTTTTTTACGGTCAAAAAATCCAAACCGATACACTTGACACAAACTTACCTACAAATGACCGCAAAAAACCTTAAATTAGTATACTTGTAATAAATTTATCTCAAACTAACTTGGAATAATACCCCCAAAAATTACAAAAATGATACAACTGTGACAAACAGAAAGTAAAATCTCAAACCGATACACCAGTCAACTATCACGTGTAGTCTAACTCGACAATTTGATAAGAAAATTTAATGAAAATTAATAGATGATAAATTTATCACAAATGTATCAGTTTAAGGTAAATTTATAAAAGATATACTAGTTTAGAGTTTTTAGTGGTCAAAAAAATAGTTTGAAGTATATTTATCATAAGTGTACCAACTTAGGGTTTTTCATAATATTAACCATTTTTATAATAGACTTAGGATTTTTTTGGTAATTATACCTTTACTAGAGCCACAATATTACAATGTTGTAGTTATTGAAAAACTCCACCAGTCTGGTATAAAGTATTATTTATGCAACCTTCTTAGATTAATAAGTCATAACTAAAATTTCATGTCCACTTCAGGACGGACCATTACATGAACAATCTATCTCGTCACTGAGTTCTTATCTCATAATTAGGAGAATATAAGTTAATTGGTTTCCAGCAAGAATGTCGTCAAAGCGGAAGCCAATATTCAAGCGTTTTTTATAATCCAACTTTTGCAGCGGGTTTGCATATTCGTATCTCCTTCATATAGGCTCTGTATTTCTAACATCTCATTGGTTCAAAGAACTGAAATATCCTTTGGCCTGACCGATCCTTTTGAAGATTGAACCAGACAGGTGTAGAAGCAGCTTTCTTCGTGTTTGATTTGTGCATTGTCTTTTTTATAATTCTTCAATTCTCCGTTTGTTTTATGGAAAATAATTTCCTAAAAAACGTTTCCGAATTTTTCGAATTCATTTCATGGAAATGAACTAGTAAAAAAAACGTTTTCATTATTGGAAAAGACACATTTAAAAGTGAGGAAAATATTTCACTTTTCAAAGGTAAGAAACACTTTCCACTTTTTTTTCACTAAACTAGTTTTTATTTAATTTTTATATGATCTTTATCTTTTATCTTTTATCTTTTATCTTTTTTTTTTTTTTTTTTTTCTTTTAAAAAATCAATTTTTAATTCTTTTTCTTTTTTTCTTTTGTTCTTTTTTCTTCTTTTCATTGCCGATGGCCTCAAGCGAGCTTGAGTCTCATCAACCTGTGGCAAGGCCAAGCTCGCCCAACGCTAGCAAGCTCAAGCCCCACTAGATATGGCCACCTAGGCGAGGCTCGGGCCTCGCCGAGGTCACCAAACGTTGGCGAGGCTCGAGCCTCGCCCAACTCGCCTAGCTCGCCCAGCTCGCCTAGCTCCAACCGGCCTCAAGCAAGCTCGAGTCTAAAAAATCCAGATGTTCAGCGTCCTTGGATGAGGCTCAATCTCCACCCAAGTGGCTAAATTTGGCGGGACTCGAGCTCACCATAGATCGGCAAGGTTTGACAGCTCAAGCGTCGCCGACCTGTGGCAAGGCTCTAGCTCACCTATGGTCAATCATCGGTCGATGCGACCGGCCAATGAAGGAGTAGAAGAAAAGGAAAGAAAAGAAAAATGATCAAAAATTAATTTTTAAAACATATAAAAAAAATATTAAAAGGGGTGCACAAACAAAAAGATTTTTCTTACCGAACAACGAAAACATTTTTCTTACCGAATAGCGAAAAGCATTTTTCTAGTTCACTTTCAAGTTTCAGTTGAACACCAAAAAATATAGTGGGTTTATTCGTTTCGCGGAAAATGTGTCATTTTTGGAAAATGTTTTTCAGGAAGCCAATTTCCAAGAAAATAACCATATTTTTGCTATTCAGTTGAAGCCTAAAATTTAAGTAGAAAATATTTTCCACTATTTGTTATCTAATTTGATTTTTTAGAAAAATTAAAATTTTCTTTTTTTCTTTTTCTTTTCTTTCCTCCTCCTTCCTCCTTTGCCGCCACGTGCCTCAATAATAGCTGCCTGGCGGCCAACCAAAATGTATATCGCCAAGTTCAACAAGCTTGAGGCTTGGCCAATCTAGGCATGCCGCAAGCTCACCGGCCGACGAACGCGGCTCGCCTTGATCAAGGCGGCTCACCCAATCCAAGCGAGCTTGAGCTCCGCCGAGGCCAAGTAGCTTGAGCCTACCCTCACTAGATCTGGCCTTGAGCAAGGCTAGAGTTGGCCTATGGCCCACGACCGGCCAAGGAAGAAGAAAAAATTTAAAAATTAAAAACTATTTAAAAAAAAAAAAATAAAATAAGTGTTTGGTGAAAGAATGTGAGGTAAAAAAGTTATGCAAAATCTTTTTTCCATTTTTCAGAAAAGGAAAATATTTTCTCCACTTTTGAAGGTGTTTTTTCTAATAACAAAAACGTTTTTCTCGATTAGTTTATTTTCCGTAAAAACGAACATCGGAAAATTCAAAAAAACTTCTTCCCAGAAATTATTTTCCATGAAATAAACAGAGTTTAAGGGTGTATTTATTTAGCGAAAAACTCAATAATAAAGGAAAAGTAAACATTTTCCATTAATACAGTCTGTTTTTCTTTGTTTGGTGATGTATAATCAAAAATGTTTTCCAATATTTGAATTCCATTAGAAAATGATTTCACACTTTATCTCATCCCAAAAAAAAAAAAAAATCCAATTTTTTAATTTTTAATTTTAAAAACTTCTAATTTTAATTTTTTATTTAACTTTATTTTTTGTTTTTTCTTTTATTTCCTTTTTTTCTTTTTCTTTTTTTCTTTTTCTTTTTCTCTTTTTCTTTTTCTCTTTACCTTCTTCTCCTTCGCTCCTCTATTCCTCATGTCATTCCTTCTGCTACCTCTGGCGATTCATCCCCCACTAGCTTACGAGGGGCGAGCTTGAAATGTCGCCGAAGGCCGTGAGTTCACTGCTCTAGCAAGGCTTGAGGCTCACTGCCAGAGGCTGCAAGCTTGCCCAATCTGGCAAGGCTTGCAGCTCGCTGCTCGAGCCTTGCCTCGCGAGCTCACTAGCCTCAGGCAAGCTCCAGCCTTGCCACCTGAGATGCAAGCTCGCCCGATCTGGTGAGGCTCAAGGCTAGCCAGCCTACCTCTGGTGATGAGGCTCGAGCCTCGCTAGCTTGCCGCCATAGGCTATGAGCTCGCCCAATCTGGCAATGCTGGAGGCTCGCTGCCAAAGGCCATGAACTCGCCCAAGTTGGGCAAGGCTTGAGGCTCACTAGCCTCAAGCAAGCTGGAGCCTTGTCGCCAAAGGCCATTAGTTTGCCTACTCTAACGAGGTAATTAAGTTTATGCTCATGACCAAATCAAAAGGAGCGAGGCAGTCAATTCAGCTGTTTGGAGAAAAAGGAGAGGGATATAATCGCAAATTCCCAAGCAAGGCTGATCAAAGAGTAAAGACTGAGCACTAGATATCAAGGGCTGTTATTACTGTCTAGCAATAACAGTCCCAACAGCCAAGGAAGAAAAGGATGGATTACAAGTCTATACATACGGTTGTCACGTCTTTGCCTTTTCTCATTGAAGCTTTGTCATGGTAGAATACCATAACAGAATAATCAGATTTGTACAGCCTTACCAAGAGACAATGAGAAGCCAAAGCACAAAACTGCCTGTGGTGAATAAGCCCCCCAGTTTCGATGTATGCAGAAAGGATATGTAGACCTTGTAGACTAGAAAGGTCTTCCTGCTTCTGCCATCATCTTCTTTACTCGAGTCAATTTTTCAATCTCCTTAAGAACCTGATACGTCAGAAAGAAAGACAATGTCACATTTATAGTTAGGCTAGAATAGAGTGGACTCTAATAAAAACATCACAGAACACTCTTCACCTCCATGGCCAAGTCTTCCACAGTTACGTCACTGAAATCATCATGACCACACTGAGAAGCTACTTCTGCAAAGAAAAAGTGACAAATCGGCACCACAATTGTTGCACTTTTGTGAGCAATAGAGCATGTGTAGGTTTATCCTTGTGTTTTTCCATGAGTGAAATATATTCTACTGAATAATGTGATGAAGATATTATACACGTATGTATACTAAGTCTACACAAAACATACTTTGAAGTGACACATTTGCATCAGCTGTAGCATACCCCACTCTTGTTTCCTCATACATTGCAGCTAGCTGAGCCAAGACCTGATTATTATTTTCATGCAACAGTTAGTAGACGAAGATGTCAAAAACGGGTGCAGCAATAGAAAATGGACGCCACAATGAGTTGCACGTTTCAAACTTGCATTCTCTTGGAAAGTTTAGAGAGATCACACCTCTGAATATGATTGGGAAGTAGATGGTTGAGAAGAAGGAAGGTCTTCTACCAACCCCCTGGCAACAATATCTAAGGGCACATCTATCCATATCGAGATCCCATGTCTAAGGAATCCCCTGCAAATTTTTAGGCGCAGCTTAAGATGAGAAGAGAGACAGACAGACAGACAGACAGACAGACAGAAACAGAGATGGAGACGGAGATGGAGATGGAGATGGAGAAGGACAGAGCGAGAGAGAGAGATTATTTCCATACAGATTAGTTGAACTCTGAACTGCACCATCTCCAGCACAAACAACCAAGCGACCCATGGATGATAACTGCTTTAAAACTTCTGCCTAAAAACAGAAGTCCCCTGATTAGATGCCTAGTGAACCTCAAATATAAAATTTATCTACTGATGAAACAGGAGTTTAACAAGAAAATTGAAGAAAAAAAGACGAAAAACTACAGGATGCCACTGCCAAAGTTTTTGACCACAACAAATGCCACGAGAACTAAGTTCCCACACTAGTGTTCATTCAACCCGATGCCGCTAAGACTTACTTCACCAGATAACAGTCCATTGAACTTCGGCCATCTAGTCTAGGCCTAATGTGCAAAAGCAACAAAGACAAACACCCTAATATATCACCTCAGACTCACGAAATCCTTGCTCATCTGTCTCCCTAAGAAGTTTTGCAGAAGCTTCACCGCCAGCAGCTTCCTCGACCAATGCATCACTGGAGCAAACAAACCACAAGTTACACATAGCAATCCATACACTCCACAGACACTGTATTGAAATTCCTTCAGCTCTCTCAACCAATAAAATCAGAGTACCTATCAAAGAAGTAATATCGTAATGCTTCCGCCAAAAGTCTAGCCAACTGAGTTTTAATGGAGCTCTTCATCCCTTCAAAGCAGACAATGATCATCAGATACTTGACTAGAACTTTTAACACAAGTGCAATTCTCAGACTGAAGAAAGATCTTACCGACAAGAAATATGGAAGTTCCTTTCAATGCTGGCGCAACATCCACAGCTTTTTTCTGAAGTAAAACTGACATTATAAGCTGTTGGTAGTCGCTATGACTAACAGTCGTAATCAAAAGCACAAGGCGGTAAGTACTAGTGCTACTAAATGATCGTTAGATTCCACTTGGGTAGAGGAATAAGGTGAGGAAAAAGGCAAGACAATAGACATCCTTCTGCCGAAAGCAATATTTCATGATCTTCATTCTCTCATTTTCTATGGATGTCAAACAGAGTGCGCATATAACATATTGGTCAATTAAGGACCGTGAACTCACCTTAAGCGCAAGGGTAGGATCGACCACGGCCTCCGGTTGTGCACCTTGAAAGAGATTCGAAATCACACAATCAAAAAAGCTGGATTATAGAGGGAGGGGAAACAAATGCCGCGAAAAAAAAAAAAAAAAAAAATCCATCAATCGGCTGAAAACTACTGAAGATTCGACTCTTATTACTCAATCGTCGATCAGTTGCGCCAAAGGCAGGACCGATAATTTCCCCATCTAATGTAATCATCCAAAAATCACCACCTACTCAAGAACTTTGAAACGCATAGACAAGCCTAACATTCCATCGCGACATCAACCAAATGATTCGCCGGGACAACACTCTACACCGTCGCTTCACATCGGGACCATCAAATTCTAGCTCAACTCGACCTTACGACAATTAACATACTTCAACCCTCCCTCCTTATTCTCGAAGGTCGCGAACTGAGACCACGAGCAATCGGCCGAATCTTCAAGCCAAGACGAATTAGCATCCAGAAAATAACAGAAAAGGACTCACTGAGTGTGGTCTCCTCGGGCAGCGCGCGGGTCGCGGTGAGCGATTTCCGACGAAGAGATGCTTGGAGCCGCGAACGGCGCGGTTTAGCAGCAGACGACGAGGAGGACGTCGCCGACGACGACGACGACGACGACGAAGAAGAAGAATACGACGCGGCGGAGAACGGCGATATGGAGCTCAGAGCGATTGCGCTGGAATCGCCGCGGAATTTGAGGCCGCCGTTGTAAGTGGCGAAATGGATCGTCGCCATCTCCGATTGGTTCTCCGGGAGCGGTGCGGTGAGCGACTGAGCGAGCCGCTGAAAACTCAACTCGTTCTGGTTCTCGCTTCTTCGCGTTTGCTTTGTGGCTCTTTTTTTATCCGCAACGGCGATGCTGCGGGAGGAGGTTCTATCCGCAGGCACGTGGGGCCTTTGGCCAACTGTAGCAACTGATTCTGAACTTCCTTTGTTAAATGGGTAAATACCGCAAAAAAAATTTGAAAATGTTATATCTATAATAAATTTATGTTAAATTAGTTTTTTATCACAAAATTCCCAAATCGATCTACTTATAATTTACTGTCAAATTATTAAGTTCGATGACATGTAACAATTTACTAGTATATCAATTTATGATTTTTTTATTATATTAATCTAATTTAACGGAAACTAACGAAAAGTAAATTTATCGCAAATATAACAATTTATGATTTTTCGTTGTCAAAAAATTAATTTGGGTAAATTCATGTACCGATTCGGAGATTTTTGTAATCAAAAAACTAATTTAAATAGTTTTTTGATTAAAATAAATTTATCATAAAAGTGCCAATTTAGAATTTTTTATGATATTAACCCTGACTAAATCAAGTTCACAATTTTTTTGCTTTTCAATTTGGGACCTTTTTCCAAATGTTCTGCAAATCAAAAATCTTTTGGGGAGTTTTACGTTAATCAGATTCTTATGGTATTTAGTTTGAGGAAGCCTATAAAATGTCCATACCCCGATACCTGTTTTGTCTAGACCGAAACTGAAACGCGCATGATCGTTAATCAAAACCAGAAAGCTCGTCAATCAACTTTCAAAATCGAGCTTTGTCCATGGGCTTTTCATGCGTTCTGGTCGCCTAGACATACCCTTCACACTTCTTTTTCAGTCACCACAGCATATGAATTTCTCAACGCATCGAAACTGAGCGCTGACTCATCCACATCTCTTCGCTTCCCTTCAGAAGGTCTTTAACAGCTATCTTATAACTGTCAGAAGACAGAAGAAAATGCAATAATTTTGCTCTTTCTTCTTGCGAACAACTCACAGATCGGAACCGGTGGTTACAAAATTGTTCGCCAGTAGCTAGCATATAAGTGCCGTCCTGTTCAGTAGTCTCACTTTCGATAGAGAACACCGATCCCTCAACGGTCAGTCCACAGTACATACATCAGTTCGGTGAGTTCTAATCTATGTTGCCGAGGCCCTCGATACAAAGGTCCATCCAAGTGAGAACACTACCTGTTTCCTTTTCAAACATAGGCCACGCTAGCAAAGAAATACAAAACCACGATCCACCAGAATAAAAGAAATGATTAAATCAAGGATGACCCAATGCTTGTTCAACCATCTAGCAGGAAAAGGATAGAAAAAGAAAACCCAATAAACCATTTATCGCACCACCTCGTCACTAGTCCAGAGAATGCGCATGCAATTGTCTCTATTGCCATGTAGAAGTCTCCTCATGTCCACCAAAACGCAGCATTTGATTGTGCACGAGAAACTGCAAAAAGCAATACCAGCATCTGTACTCTATGCTGGAAGGTCGTGCTTTGGCTAGTTGGATGTTTGCTGCCCTTGCTAGCTTGAACTTTGGGGAAGCACGTGTCTTGTACAGGAAGACGCTTGGTCAATTCCCATCTCAACTACCCAACTTACATATAGCCATGCCTACAAGTAGCACACCTAAACAGCTAATGCACAGCTTGAACCAATATCAACAAGTAATGAAGGGAGGCTGTTAATGAGAGGAGGCAACTTGATGATGAGGATGCTGCAGTTTTTACTCCAATTGACACTTTCAAGTTCTGACGAAACAAAGCCAACGAGATACACTTCTGGACCTCAAGAAATCAATGCATACACTTTCTCCAGAAGATCAAACTTAACAGCAAATTTAAAAAAGTGACACTAGCTTCAGATGTGTTGCTGCCTATTTCCAACCATGCCAACCACAGACGTCTATACAACTACTTCTCCGAATGTACTAGTGAAGGGAGGTCCTTAAGTCCAAGTGGAATCCATCAGACCTAGCATTCGGACATTAGCTCAAACATCAAGAATGGATCTTTACTATTCCAAGTTTCAGACTACTGCAGGATAGAATATCAGAATATTCATTTTCCAAATGGACGGATGGATGAAAGACAATCAAGATTCAAAATTCAAATGCTATGCAAGATTGTCATTACTGAAATCTAACTCAGAAAGCAAACAAAACCTTATTTAGGTAACTACCCTGGTAGAGAAAAATGAATAAAGTTCCTCACTAGAGGATTTTCATTACTGATCACATCATAGATGTCCAATTGCCCTTCTATCAACAATAGCAATCAAGCTGGTGAGACGACGACATAACAAACTATAAAAAAGCCACATCATATATACAAATGTGACCCCAGCACCAAACTAAGAATAAGTATTACCATGCGAGGAAAACAGTAAGAGGTAAAAATCCACGGCTTCTTTAACAAAAATCAGCCTCCACCTGCAACCAGCAACAATGCAACACCAAAATCTCAAATTTGCTCCTTCTATGGAAGCAAAAGATGCATGAGGATAGGCAGGATAAGGCCCCATATATCAAGACATTCAGCTCCATTACAGCAATATCATCAAAGAAATGGATCAAAAGTTTTAAATGTCTTACCAGTTTTAGGTGAAAAAATGTTGACTCTTGACACTTGAAATAGAAAACTTACAATACAATACTTTTTTTTTATAAAAAAGCAAAAATGCAGAAAATGATTAACATCTACATCGAAATAATGAGATAATGAAGACAACTGGTTGCGGACAGTAGACACTATATACAGAATTTAAGTCAAGTCTAATGAAGACCACCAAGTTCAAGTATTAACTACACAAAAGATCATTAAATAAGATGCTTTCCATAGACAATCTTAAAACCAATCACATTCAACTTTAATCATCTCACCAGAACTGACGACTTTTAAAAGTTACAGAAGCCAATTCAAAGTTCTAGAAGGCCCAATGGAAGTGTGACTCGTTTGAGAGGATTATCTTTCAAGGCTGCGCATAATTTTTAGCTGACATTTATACATATTCCTGCATACATAATTTGAAAACCATTTATACATTTCACAATGCCGATTGCATGTATAACTGAGTGCCATTAGCATGACAGTGCGCTGCTACACAGAGACAAATAAAAACGTAGGACAAAAGGGAGGACAGCAATTCTCTATATCATAACAACAGAAGATAATTTCTTGAACTTCTAGACACTTCAAGGGTCGCATTTCTAACTTCCTTACCAATTCTTTTTTTCTGACCAAAAACTACTTGAACCAACTCATTAAACTACATTCTCAATGTTACACATGGGATGACTGAATGTCCAGAGGGAGCCTGAAAGGCCTCGATTTCTTCAACTTATCTGCCGTCATATAGACATGCACAAAATTTGTTGAAAAGGGAGGAACACCTCCACGTTGAAGAAACTACAGATATGTAGTTCATATCTCATTCACCTCTTATAGTACCGGGCTGATAGGCAGCAACATTTGAAACTGGTTTAATGTCCACAAGAGAAATAGGAGTTAATGGAGGCGAAGACACTTCTTCCACCTTTTCTAAAAGTTGTTGGGACTCCGCTGTCTTAGCCACATTGATTCCCATTGCTCTCTGACTACTTGAAGGAATGGAAAAACTTCGAGGCATATTCAACGGAGGAGGTGGAAGTGGAGACGCTGCTGAGGGTATTCTACTGTTTGCAGAACCCTCCGGATTTCTGGGCACTAATGGAGCAGAGTGACCAATGAATCCAGAAGATTTGACTGGCTTCATAGCAAAATTAACAGGTGGTCTAGGAAGCTCATGAAGCTCACTTATCCTTGGAGAAGAAACAAGAGGAGGTGAAGCAGTAGGGGATGCTTTTGGAGATGAAGGCTGAGCAGCGCGTGGAGGTATTCCAGAAACCAGTTGGGCTTCATGAGAAAGAAAGATGGGACCACTTGCATTTAGGACATGCTTCTTAGGCATCGGCGTCAGGGGACCAGAGAAGGCTTGCCTTTTGACTTTTTCTGTGTTGTACACAAGTCCCTCCATCAGAGGAGGAGGCAATTGGCCAAAACCATTGTGACCATTAGTGCTCTCTCTGACTTCTGGTACAGATTTTAGGTCTTGCTTTCCTATCTCCAGTGGAGAAGAATGCCACAAATTTGGGTTCTGTCCACTAACGCCAGCTGGTCTAGAGCGTGTAGCTGAATTACTTGTTCTTAAAGGAGGAGTCTTCACATCAACAGGAGTAGGCAACACGTACGAGTTCGACTTTGGTGAAGATAATTGCTGCACATGTCTTGCTTTCTCAACAGGATCAAACTTCTTCTCAGGAAATAGTGGAGCTGAATGGCTGCCCATTTTGTATTCTCTAATACGGACATCCCCTTGGCTTTTTTCAATATTCACCTGCTATAAGAGATAATGAATAAAATTAGGACTCCAAAAAAAAGATATTAGCCAGAAAAATAAGATATGAGAAGAATAATTCACATTTACAAACCAAAGAATACAGATCGGATCAATCCGTCCTACAAATGGTAGGACCTTAAGTAACCGCCACCTTAGTTTCCAAGCATCTAACCTCCAGTTCATTTTGCCAATTATATTTCAAACTCCTCTCTCACTTAAAAAATAAAAATAAAAAGAATATGTATTTTATCAGTCAGGATGATAACTCCTAACAACAAGAACTCAGCTGCATCGTTACCTCTGCACCTTCTTGAGTAGAGCTTTGAGTATATGAAAGGTTCACATCGTCCACCTGCTTCGTCATATGAAATGTCATGTTAATATAGCACGCCAATAGCTTGACTGTCCTCCATTGGGCAAAAAAACAGGGGAGTAAAGCAGGAAAATACCAGAGTCTACAAAATGATATGAAGTGAGAAACTAATAAACTGGGAGCACGTTGTAAGGAGAAAGTCAACTGGGAAGGGTTCAACAATATTAAAGACCTTATCATCTGTCCAAAAAATAAAACAGCCATGCCAATTAGCTATAGAAGTTTCAAATTCCCATAATGATCTTATAAGTGAACCAAAACCAGGCCCGTGAGATATGCATTTCCGCTAGCATAGATAGAGGAGAGGCCAAAATAGAACCGTTTTGATGGTTAAACTGCAAACTCGTCAGTTAATAAGTTCTCATTTCCACAATAACCAATTAAGTGGGAGGGGGTCAAAAGAGAGAAGGTCATCTTTTCTGTGGGATCGAATCAGATGCTGACCTCCATTGAATTCTTTAATTGCGAAACCATACTCAGGCCCCGAGTATCTTGTCTGTAGTCAAAACTCGATTCTCCATCTAGTTTAGCTTCGTAGACATCTGCACCATCATCTTCGCCATCTTCCCCATCATCTTCAAGTCCACTAAATTGGTAATCAATATGCTGTTCCTCTGTAACCATTCTGACATGAGGTTCAACTGCCTCAAGGGATTTTACACCCTTCCGGAAGAAATTTAGCTGCATGATGGGTAAATAGGCACAGAATATGTTGTCAGCAAGCATTGATCCATCAGAGTAAAATCTGCAGAGTTTAGAAAGATCTCCTTCAAACCTGAGCAGCATGGTGACGGGCTGCCTGAGTAAGAAGACTTCGAGACTGCCCTTGCTTCAACGATTTTAATCGAAAAACACATAGAGTCGCCTCCTCTTCAAATTCATCTTGTGCTCTTTGTATTTGCTGCAAACTCAAATTATCAACTTTCCCACTCTTCGACTTTCCTTTTTCTCTCTGTTGCGTCATCATAAATTCGTATGCTTGTCTGAAGACATGCGCAACATTTCAGAATACAATTGTATCAGAGAATAGAACTTAGTACAGAAAAAATAAGGACCTTTTCTCATCGCATTGTCTCTTCATCTCCTGCAAAAGCAAAAAAGAGATATTCCAGTTAACACTAAAAGCTAACATGTTTAGATGACATGCTTGGAAATCAACCTATCACAAAAATGGTAAAACCCTCAGAGCAAGATCAAAGGTAAACCACTGACAGTTCACCGCAAAGCCATGCACAAATTAAGCCAACATAGCCACAACTAACAACTCTTCCCCACATTCTTCCAACAGTTCAACAGGCATTTAAAGGTCCACACGAAATAAAAAAACCAAGGAATTTCCAAGAGCATGATGGAACCAGGACCACAATTTAGTTAACCACCAAGCATCTATATCCAACCATTTGACAGCTTACGAGGACAGATGCCACTCTGGGGTATGAAGTAGGGCATCTATACGGTAGCAAACAATTTCTCAAGTGAACTATGGACAAATAAATCTACTTAATAAGGTCTGAAGTGTACAAGGAAGCACCCAAAATAAGCATTCCATTGCAGGAACTGGAAAATGCACATTCAAAGAGCAACAAAGAGAATAATCACAACGACTGGCTAACATGAATTAAAATAAATGTCAAAGAAAATAAGGACAATGATGTAATCTGCCATAACTATCCGACCTGCATTAATGAAAGTATTAAGATTAACGGGGAACACTAAATAACCATACATGAAAATAAAAATAAAAATAAAAATAAATTGACGGGAGGATAGAAGGAGACTAACCAAAAATAGATGGACAAAGGTAAGAGTACGAACCTCAACATTCCGAAGTTCACTGAAAAGAGATTCTGATGGATTTATAATTGTCGTGAATATATGAGAACGCTGGTAGAAACAAAATAAATAGTGACTTCCGGGCTGAGGTAAAAAATTACTCAATACATATCTCCAAAAGAAGTTTGCTTACATAGCTGTCAATAAGTTTATGAAGTTCAAACTGGACTTGTCCCAGCATTGACAGTACTCTATCTGCAAATGATTGCTCGGCAGTCATAAAAGAATCTACCACATTCAGAACAATTCAGACTTAAGTCAAACGATCTCCA
The DNA here is from genome assembly GCF_016545825.1 of Eucalyptus grandis. Lineage (NCBI taxonomy): Eukaryota > Viridiplantae > Streptophyta > Magnoliopsida > Myrtales > Myrtaceae > Eucalyptus > Eucalyptus grandis. The sequence continues at coordinate 28,488,013 of NC_052620.1, forward strand.
CTCTTTGGACGCTGATGAATTATGACTGACATGGAAACATAAAAGATAATTCTTGCATGTTGATTTTCTGGTAACAATTGAATTCATGCATTTGCCTTATCTTCAATATCTTCATGCATCTGCCCATTTTCAATATCTTCAAAATACATTGTTACTTTGTAAAGATAATGAGTGCTTAAGGACACACGAGGACTAAAAGGAGAAATTGTAGATGATCCATAAACTTTTTCACTCACCAGTCTCTTCATCACCGTGTGAAGTTTTCTCCAAGAGACAAGTACCCATCTCCCGCAGTGATTCCGAGAACTCTGGAATCATAGATTGTTTTAAGTAGGAGCAGCTCAGGAAGATTAAACATGCTTCTTACATTCATCATGTTTAAGCCTATTGAAAGTGGCTAAAATTGCAGCTTTTCTTACTATTTAACAGCAATAAATATTGTGCAAGATTACAATACATGCTAAGAGTTCCGGCATAGGCAGTCTGACATAAATTAATTGTAAGGGACTGGAGCTACATGATTAGGAAGGCATCACTGGCATGTGTTGTTGTTGGAAGAAGATTTCCCTAAGCTAGCATGTCATTATTGGCAGATAATGAAAATATTTCAACAAACGCATGAGGGATCCAAAATGATAGCTAGATGTATCTATCTTCTAGGTCCACATTTAAATATACCGGACCTCCAAACGCTCAAGTATCTGAATTAACTGCAATTTGGATTCACATTGAGCATTACCACAAAATATGGACTACAAGAACTAAAATGCCTAAGATGCAAACAGCTGCTCAAGTTTTGAAGAAGACAAGTGGAAAAGAGTAGAAAATAATTCTACCATATGCGCTGTTTGCTGTTGCAGCAGCAGCCGAGAGCAAGCTATCATAACAATTCCTCATCGCTTGCATGTCCTACAAGGTGAAGGTAAAAAAAAACCAGAATATGAAAAATAAGATGAGTTCCCAAAGTCGTAATGGTATAACATATTCTGAAAGTAACTATGATGCATGTGCATGCAATTTCTCAAATCAGATACAACATCTGCCCGAACATCTCCCCATCCCACCACAAAGATGCTATAGCCTTCAAGACAAATAAAGCAAGATTTGAAGCTCAGGCCACATCGTGTACTAAGGGAATTAACCCGAATCAATTTCATATAAGAGAGCTTCCAGCCAATTAAAATCTCTTGGCAAATGTATTACGAGAGAAGAGGCAAAATATGGACCTTAACAAGTACATGCAGCATTCTTCGAACTTCATTTAAATTTGAAAAACGTAATTTCTCACAGACATTGCTTCAATTGTGAGAAACAGTTGTAATGTCTGAACTCAATTACCACACATTGCGGAACCTCAAAAATTTTATGACTAAGCAATTAAGAAGAACAACGCTGCTATTACTAATACGAAAGAAGGAAGAGGACAAGGACTTAAGGGTGGTGGACTCTATAGCAATTCTCTGGTGTTTCAGCTTTGAGTACAGTGCGACGGTTCCATAAAAACATAAGCAAGTCTTTATCAGGAGCTACACTGTGCACTAAGAAACATGCAAGCCAAGAGCATTTCTCCAATATTTTAAGCTTTTATACAAATGGCTTTCTCAAAATAAAAGTGATACGTCACCCGAAAAACACCAAAAGACGAATATAATCCGAACATCATATCACAAGCTAGACAAGAAGAAAAAAACTCTTGCCTTGTCCCATCCAACTAGTGCTTACACCGGTCCACTACCAAACACTTCCACAGCCACTTCTTACCTTGAAATAAGCCTCAAGAAATGGATTTAAGGACCTAGCAACACCATATCGAAGTCTCCAAAGCCACATATATCTCGTACTGGAAATGATGTGGCAAGATCTATAAAAGCCAGTTAACTTCATCCTGACAATTTGCGAGGACCTCCAGCTCTCATTAAACTCTTACTTATCAAATTCCAGAGTCCAGAAAAACAAGGGGCTACATTTACATTGTCGCCTTTCCCTGTACTACTCTGTACTCAATCCTGGGCCTTCATCATCGATGCCGCCACCAACTTGCAAAATCTTAACTGACCATATTAATTCTCTCCAAAGTACGATTTTTACTAATTATAGAGCTACGTCACTGAGAATGGCGCAAAAACTGCCCAATTACAATCAACTTCTCGCGACATTATTCTTTCGCAGAGAGAGGGAGAGAGAGGGGATGTGGCTAAACTTAATTAAATCATCTTCGAACAAAATCAAATTAAGAATTAAAGCACGCGGCAACTCCGCCCGCAATCACCGATCACATTCCAGAAATGGAAAGAAAGAGCCGAAAAAGGGTACCTTCGATGCCTGGCCGAGCTCATCGAGCTGAGCCGAGGGCAGAAACTCCGGCTTCTCCTTGTGATCGCTCTTGTGGAGCGCCGCGAATCGCCGAAGCCTATCGAAAGAAGACTTCATCGCCGCCGACGGAAACCCTAGCCCGACGGGGAGCCGCCGATGCCCCGCAAACCCAAAGGTCTCCCGTCGGAGGAGAGAGAGATTCCGCCTCGCGCTCGAAAGCCTCCTTAAACTCCACCGGGAAATCTTCGCAGCCGGCAGCAGCAGCAGAAAACAACCAAAAAAAAAAAAAGAAAAAATCCGATGCCTGAATCTGGGAGTCCGCCAATCGAACGAGGAATCACGGCTACGCAACCATCGACATTGAAGCGAGAGAGAAGAGAGAGAGAGAGAGAGAGAGCTCGTCGCTGTTGCTCTTGTTGCGCAGTCAAAAGCGAGGAGAGAAAGGGAAGAGAGAGAAGGAGAGAGGAGAGAGAAAGAAGCGGGGGAGAAGATTGACGAGGAAAACGGGAAGGGACGGGGAGGGGAAGGAGGAGAGGGAGGAAATTAACAGGGGAGCGAGCGGAGGTGGGGTGATAATTCTAACCTCACTCGGGAGAGTGAGGGGCGCCCTCTCCCGTGGCGACACGTGTCCGTCCGGCGGGGCCGGGGGTGACGGCGCGCCGTGCGGGTGCGGGTGCGCCGTGCGGGGACGCCGTAATTCGACGGACGACGGCGCTCTTCCGGGGGCAGGGAGGGGAAGTCGACGGTGACGTCGGGAGAGCACCGGTCAAAGTACGTATAGAGAGAGGGAGAGGAGGGATGGACAAGCGGGTCAAGGGTCGTATAAATGGGCAAAGCAAAAGGCGGGATCTAATTGGCGAGAAGGGAAGAAAAAGATAAATAAAAAAGTGAGGAGGAAGACCCGCTTGTGATTTTGGCTTGATAGGAAAAGTAGATTTTTCTCGTAAATTAGAGGTGGCGTGGCGTGCCCATCTCGCGTCTCGATTCCTTCCGTATCCTGGATGAGTTGAAAGCCCGTGAACGTTTTTACGGCTTTTCTTTCGGTGTTTCTGTCTCTTTTCGGCCATTTTCCCTTTTTCGAGTTGGCCTCCGTTCTAAGGAAATTGCTGTTTTTTTCTCTTTTTTAAGAAATTTGCTGTTTCCTGGGTAGGAAGAATCTGCACGAAAAGTTCACCGTGCTACACATCATTCCGAAGCCACCTTCCTTTTCGGAGAAAGAGGGATTTTATTATTTGCCCCGCAAATTTGGGAACCCCGGAAGTTTTGCTTTACTCGTCCGATGCTGTAGATCCATATGGACAGCAAGTGGCTCGATTGGGGAAGCCGTGTCTTGACATTTTGACTGATTGAATCATCTTCTCAAATATCTTTTTTGTTCAATCAAGTCATTAAATTAAGAGAAAATTCCAAATAAATACTTAAAGTGCTTTATCGTTTTCTCAAATAATAGCACGAAATAAATCATATTTTAAATAAGAGCCAAATAAAATTTATTTTAAATAACGATCTAAAATGATCATATCAATTTCAAAAAAGAATCTAACCTCTCATACCAAAAGCATTTTTGCCTTTTAATTTATTTTGTTTTGATTATATCCTTCTTCTTTTTCTTTCTTCTTTATCCTTCTTTTTCTTTTTTATTCTTTTTCCCTCTTCCCTCCACTAACCATGATAGAGGTTGCTAGACTTTGGCGAGGGTCACCCACCCCACGAGGGTGCTTCTCGCCAAATTTGGCGAGGGTCGCCCTCGCCGAGCGTTGTTCAAGGGCCACCCTCGCCAAAACTAGCTCGAGTGACCCTCACCTCGCCCAACCCAAGCGAGGTGACCCTTGCTAGATTCGGCAAGGGTGACCCTCCCACTTGCTTGGGTTGGCAAGAGCTACCCTCACGTGAGGGGAGCGACCTTTGCCAACCATCAACGACAATGGCCGGGGAAGGGGAGAAGAAAAAAAAAAAATGGTTACAATTTTTTATCAAAATACCCTTTCTTCAATGATTGAAATAGTTATTGGCCGGCCAAATGCCCTTATTTGAGATAATATGGTTATTTTAAACTCTTATTTAAAACTATTTGGCCGCTTTATACTCTTATTTGAAATAAAGTTCATTTCGAGTTCATATTTGAGAAAACGATGACATTTCCGGTCTTTATTTAGAATTTTCCCTTAAATTAGGAATGTGCAATGGAAATTGCCCGGACTAGGAATCATCTGGACCAAACCGAATTGATCGGTTTTGGATGGTTCCTGGAGAAGACGATCCAACTCCCAATTCCCATTCTTGGAACCATAGGCCGATCGGTCTGGTTCTAGATTCCAAGTTAGGAACCGAACCGATCGGACTGGACTAGTAGATATTAAAAAAAAAAAAAGTTTAGAAAAACCCTCCTGCCCTTTTTAGGAAAAAAGGGCAGGTGATGACGCTCGTAGAGTTGTCGATGTTTTTCAAGAGAAATGCGATCTCCCTCTTCTCTATCTCCATTCGCTCGTTTCACTTTCGTAGTTCGCATGCTACTTCAAGCAAGACTCCTAATTCATCAGCAAGCTACACGCACGGCGAATCTGGACCCGACGGTGGTTTCAGGAGGCTCCATGATGCCGTTTCCTGCTTCGACGCAATCGTCAAGATGCAAGCTTTGCCTCCCGTGAAGGAATTCAGCCGGGTGTTGTCCATCGTGGTTTGGATGAGGCATTACTCTGCCGCCGTCGCTTTGATCAAGGAGATGCATTCTCGCGGGGTGGGCTTGAATGTCTACATCTGGGGGATCCTGATGAACTGCCTCTGCCGCTTGAGGAGGGTGGAGCTGTGTTTTGCTATTCTAGGCAGAGTCTTGAAGCTCGATTTCAAGGCCAACTTGGTGATGTTGAACACGCTATATAATACCGAGGAAATAAGATGCAAACTGTAACATTTTTCAATTTATTTTTGCCCTCAAACAACAAATTATCGGTTCCACCAGACTAATCGGTCGGTCCGGTTCCCGATTATAAGACTGGTCGATCCAATTTCCAATCCCGAAATCTAGGAACTCCCAGTATGGTTCCCCGTTCCACCTCGAACCGAACTGGACTGGAACCGATCAGCCCTACATTAAACTATATGTAATTCAGAAATAAAGGATATCAAAAGGCTAAATAGATATTAAAAGTTTGTGAAGAAAGGAAATTTAAAGAAAAAAACCAGGTGGGGGAAAATGCGAGGCAGCAGACAGTGGCTGGAGTCACACAACCCTGTGATCAAATGGCATGGATCGCTAGAGTCCAAGCTAGATCTTCATCACCTATGGTCAAGCGACATTGGCAGTGCGACGAAGTGGGTGTGACGATCTCGGCCAAGTGATGACTGTCGAAGGTTAAGCAGCCCTCACTTAAGCAGCAGATGGCTGGGCAATTCATCTCAGCATTTTTGTTTCTATTGTAAAGATTTAATCGAACGAACAGGCATATATTTTAAGGATCCAATTGCACAAAAAAATATCTATCATGAACAAGCATATATTTTAAGGATCCAATTACACAAAAAAAAATATCCATCACGTAACTCAACAATTTATGAAAAGTTTAGGGACTATTCCTTTATCCACTCTTCTAGTATGTAAGAGAATAATACCCGATATATTCTTTTGTTTCAACTCTCTTTTGTTTCAACTCTCTTGAGCTCGTATGTAAGATGAACAACTCAAGGAAACGTAGATCAGAACAAGGGAGGAGCACGATGAATCAATTATCAAACTCCAATTATCTTGCTCCGGTGCTATATTGAAATCGATTATTTGGAATGTCTACGAATCGCTAACTAAGCATGCTAATTCAAAACAATTTTTCACTCAAGTTTCAAAGAGAGGTTTGGACTTTGGAGTTCAATTTGTAGGCTCACCTTTCACCAATTTACGAGCTGTCGTTATATATCTCCACTGCGTTGCAGCAATCCTCTTGCTAGTGGACATTACCACTTTCATAGATTTTTATTTTTTTGTTGGTCTTACTCTATTCCTACTATATTCCTACTCTAATTCTTACTTTCAGACTTTTTGCCCTGCCTCTTTACAGGACGTGGAAGTCGAAACCCACTCCTAAAACTATGTTGTCCCCACCCCAACTCCTGAGAATGTGGCGATTCGAACCCTTCACCCCTCCCTTTCATTGGAAGGGTGGCCTTTCATAGATTTGAGCGGTAGAATACCAATATTCAACTTTCACAGTATTCAACTTTCACAGTTTTTTCAACGGACAGTTGCCCGATCATTTTCGCCCATTAATGAGTTCTCCTTTTCGTCACTCGTCTTCGGATTCTACAGAGTTTTCCACTGTGCTAGGATCAAACGATGGCCCACTCTACTTAATAGCTCCTTCTCCAAGTTTTGCTATCGCTTTGTGCATCCAAGAATTTCAAAGGGTTAAAGGTCGTCCGCTTGGGCTGACCGCGAGAGAGTGCAAACAAATTTGATCAATTTGAGCAGCTCAAAACTAAGTCAAGTTCTTCCTCTCTTGCACTCAACTCCTTCACATCAATCGTGACACCTATCAAATATAAAATCACACAGTACGCTATTGTGTTAGCTATTTCTAACAAAAATTGACCGACATTGACTATTTTAGAATTTCACGTAAAAAATTAATATTAAATTGACAAAATTGAAATGCTTAAAATTGATACAGTATCCTTACAATACATTTAGGATCGGTCAAACAATTTAGCTCCCATTACTTTGATGACAAGAAGTTTGACCCGATTATACATCAAGGGTCGACATAGACACTCCGAATGCCGACGTGATCTCGCGATTTGAACACACCTTACGAGGACTTGCACATTTTTCGGAGCTTTCTTACTGCCGGTCAAGGTTTAGAATTTCGCGAGTGACGAAGAAAGAAAGGGAGGGGGAGGGGCTTCTGGAACCATATAAGATATAAAAGGGAAGAAATTCCGTCTTAGTTTGAACGCAATGCAAGTCAAGACGCCGAAATTCAACAACTTGTTGAACGAACTAAAGCTAACCAAACAAGCAAGCGCATGGAGAGAAGAACGATATTTTCCAACTTTGAAATTTTTCGAGCCGCTCGATTAGCAGAGGCGCGCGGTTCTACCGCCGGAATCTTTTTGATTTATGCGGTCGGATGTCCAATTCCAACATTTATACCGATGACATAAGAAACAACCGCCTCGGATGCCGCATCAATCACCTTAGAACGGAATCTCGTCCGATGCGCATGCGAACTGAACGGCTTGCGTGCCTTTGTTCGGGGAAGGCTCGGATTCCCCGTCGTGTCGATCAAAAGATATCAATATCATCATCCACGCCGAAAAGACGTCCTTTTTTTCTTCTTTTTTTTAATCTATTGCGAGAGATGCCGACGACCAAAAGGAGGGAGAGGAATTCAAAGTCCAAAAAAAGAGAGGTGCAAGCAAAGGCAGACGGTCGTAGCTTACAACGTACGTGATGTTCTCTCTCCCCACACGACTGAGCGAATCTTGAATTTTTCTGGCCAAAGCAGCCAGCATCCGCGGAAGGTCAAGAAAAGGGTGAGCAACGGAGATCGTCACACTTGGGTCGGATTTTTCCAAATTTGCTATACTTTGATTTTCTATTTAAAAAAAACGGGGCGGATCTTTTGTTCCATCCAACGCCCGATGGAAAAGTTGATTCTCCCAGGCTTTATTGATAAATAAAAATATATCGGATGAATTCGTATTATAAAAAATAAAAAAATACGATGGATGGAACTAATCAAGGTGCAAAAAGTTAGTGGGAACTAGCACTATTTAGCAATGCTGACGATATGGATTCGATTATAACTTTATATGTAATTAGCACAAGCTGTTGGACCAACTCTAATTCTTCAATATCAGTAAGTTGCTATGTACAGGCACGCTATAACAAGATAGAACAGGCCCTTTATTGTTAATTGACACGCGATGATGCGAAATGCTATTTAAAAGAATCTTTTTGACCGATCATTATAACAGATAAATTTTCATTTATTTAGTGGGAAATGAATGATTCGGAATAATTATTCTAAAAATAATCGCATGTATTACTTTTAAAAAATGAACAAATGAAAAATATTCATTTTCATCATCTACGAAAATGTTTAGATGTGAATTGTTATTGACAATGAAAATATTTTTCATTGACTAATTATTTTAAGAGTTACGGACAATCAATCTATGCGAAGCATTTTTCAAATCATTCATTCTTCACAAATCAGACGTAACCAATAAAGGTTATCTATTCGAATCTTACAAACTATACGCAACCTGTTCTGAGCCAAGGTCGCTTGCATAGGCCAAACATCTATATTTAATCAATTCATCCTACTTACTCCGCATTTGATGTCCTTTTTAAGTAATCGATCTCTGTACGCATTTATGGAAAGCACGGCAAATTCCGTCATAAAGATCTTTGACCATTGAATCTATTCCCACTAAATTTAAAGTGGAAATCATTTCTAAGACAAGAAGAATCAATGCCCTCCCGCTTCTTTGAAAAATAGCCTTTGAGATAAAGATAGGAGAAATGCTTGCAAACTCAACTCGCAACGTGACCTTCAACGCACAGTACTTCGTCTCTTTTGTCTTCTCTTTTACCTTTCTCATTTTGTCCGACTTTCAGAAGAACTTTCTCTTCGCTTCCCTCCGGCCAAAGCGGCCGAAGGCCAGCGAAAACTCGGACGTTGGTTTCGCTGTGGCGGCGATCGACGGAGACCGAAAGCGAAAGTGGGCCACGCCGTCGTTTCAACGGGGAGACTTTCTCCGGTCAAAGGGGTCTCTGTTTTTTCTTTCTCCATGGCGATTGGCAACAGAGAGCTTCCGTGGAACGGAAACCGAATTCTAGCAGGACCGCCATTTTCAAAGCCGCATTGGAGACCGGACCGGACGGTTGGGGTACGCGACCAAGTACGGATGCGGTAAAAGCGGGGCGGGGGGATGAATTAGGAAAAAAGAAAAATTGGGTGGGCTTGCAAGTGTAAATAAAATATAGCTGAATCAAGTTCACGTCCCCGCACAAGATGCGCTAAAAGTAAAGATATGCAAAATGGACTGCCCAAATCGAAAGCTGTTTGGACTCGACCGAATTGACTGATTGGATTGCTTGATTCCTGGTTACAAAGGTCGGACCTGTCCAACTTCATTTTTTTTATTTCTTCATAATATAAGGTATCAAGCGATGGGGAAAAAAAATAAAAAGTGACCGGTTCCATTGGATTACCGAACTAGAAACTAGACTAGATCTTAGTTAAAAGTCCAAATAAATAATTGACTAGAAGGGCAAAAATATAAATGATGTAAAGGATTTTTTAGAGGCAATTGACAGGAAAGGGAGAGAGAGAAAGGAAATTACTCTACAGTTTAAAATAAACCGAGGAGCTAAAAAAGAAAGAAGAAAGAAGAGAAGCCGCTTCGAGTACATCTTGCAAGCTCGTCCCTTGATAACGGGTAATGTTCGTTTTCTCCCCCCTAATTTTACCTTTTTTTCGCAGTTTTTGTCCCGCGGGAAATCACGCAGCTTTGCTAAATGATCTACGAGGGCTACAGGAAGAGACGTGCAGTAGGCTTCTAATCCCATCTGCTGGGCCGCGCCTGGGTACCCTGAACCGTCTTCTCTTCCTGGACTTCTTTGGTACCTGCTCATGAATGAGGACGCGTCAATTTTTTCTTATTTTTTTTCCTTTCTTTTGGGCCCTTGAATATGAGGTTTGAGGAAATAGAATTTATTAAGATGAGAGTAATAATCGGATCGATAAATAAAATTGGGGTACTAAATAATGCGACGGGATGCAAGCAAGCATTCAGAAATGCACAGGTTGGTCGCATCCTACACCCAATAAATCAATCCACCAAGTTACGGAATATGGCAGTTTTGCTGGCCTATTTCATTGTACTCGATATAACAAAAGATTATGTAGTTTGATAAGATGTTGAACCAAAACACATGTATTTTGTAATTTATATATACAAGGGAACTGTGGTATTGATGATGTTTTAGCGTGTTTATAGAAAACCCTATTGTTAAGATAAAAATGCGTTTGCATGTTTTTCTTAGAGCTTAAATCCTTTGAACAAATATTTATGGCTCGACTTTATTATATGCAGTTAAATTCGGAACTTAGAGGATGTTCATTCCTATGTTCCCCACATGGCACTTGTCTTTAGCTATGTATCTATCGTGTGGCACGACACTTGGCATTGTTTACCACATGGTCCAATAACTTTACCAAATATTGACATATCATCCTATCATCCTATGTGTATTCTTCAAATAGTAAATAAAATCGAGGTGTAAACATCTCCAGATGTCATATGATATGAAAATTACATATATAATCCATAAACTTCTAAAAATATTTTATCTATAGTTGAACTTGGTGAAAATAATTGAATTTAACTAAGAATACCATAAATAAGTATGTTTCTTGACATATATCCAGACTTAAATTTTTTGTGTTGTTCATAGTTAGTACATGGTACAACTACAGATTACCCAGTTCTCATACTTAAGTTTCACTTTACATTCCCTAAATTAAACCTCACAATAAAAGAATAAAATATTTTCTTTGAAACATGCATTTTAAACTTCATTCGCTTTTATTTCGTTCTTTGAAAATTTTCCTGTTTTAAATGAAAATATCATACGAGGCAAATTTGTTTGCAAAAAGTGAAACCAAAAATATATTTTTCCCATAAACCACTTAATTTCAAATTTTGATGGAAGAAAACAGACAAGAGAAAAAGTAAATGAAGTTTTAGTTTAATATGTTGATATTCGACAATTAGTCTATTACACAAATTAAATTTGACATTTAAAGAAATTAATTTATGAAGAATTCCAAATTTTCTATTATTTATCTACTTTATTTAATTTTTATTTGAACTTTCAAGCTGCATTTCGTATGTCATTATTGGACAATTTTTTTTTCTCGTTAATTTCTACGCTCAATGGATGACTTCCCTAAGTATTATACATATTTAAATATTATTAACATCATATACGAGAGTGATAATAAACATATATAAAGTATATATATCAATGCATGTCTGCGCAAAACGCTGAACAAGTAACTAGTTCGATAAGGTACGAGAATTTGATATCTCAAGGTCAAATTTAAAGTAAACTAGATTTATACAAAATTACTAGAAAAGGTGTAGCAGGTTTACCTCGACGACGGAATCTGAAGTTGGCAAGTTTGCCTTTTCCTTTCCGTTCTCCACCTTGGTCGTATCACTTTTCCCTGTTTATCGCATAAAGAAGGTAGATTGAAAATTTCATGTATGCAAATCCCTTTCGACTTTTTAAATGCTCAACGAAAGCACAAACATCACTTTATAAATATTTTCTAAGTTAGTTTTCAAAATTCTTTTACATTATTCATATAAAAGAAATCGCAGGAGTGAATTGTCATGAGAAAGATAATACTGTCATCATATAAATTCAATGATCGGTGAATTTCATGTATAATTTTCATAAGTGTCAAGATCACAATCCAACATTTATGGTTTCACAAAATTATGATATATAGAAACAAAGATATGAATATTGTCGGAATTCACCGGGCAATCTCGAGAGGGAGAAAAACAAAACAAAACTCACCGTCGACGTTCTTGGGGCTATCATCGGCATCGCCCGACTCGTCGAAGCACAAGACGCAGTATTCCCTAAAGCTCGGCGACCCCGGGTACAACTGTATGCTGTCTTCCCTCTCGGCTATTCCCTCGACCTCCTCCTCCTCCTCCTCCTCCTCCTCCACCTCATCCTTCTTGACTTCGTCTTTGCGTTCGACGCCGCTTCCTCTCTCCTTTTCAGCCACCACTTCCTTCACCACCTCCTCCGCCACCTCCCCTCCGCCGCCTACCTTGCCCCCTTCCTCGACCTCTCTGACCTCCTTGATCATCTCCTCGCCGTCCTCGCTGCGTTCCTTTGCCTTCATCACCTGCACTGGCGGTCCGCTCATGCGCGTGGGCGGGAGGAGGGTGGCGGCCGGGGCGGCGTCGTCTTTCTTCGGGGGACGCGGGGACGAGATGCTCTTGCGTCCGCAGCCCCCGCCGCTGCAGATGTCTAGTTTGGGGTCGCTGCCGAGAGAGGAGGTGTCGGCTTCGTCCGGGTCGACGTAGAGGAGCTGCTTGCTGGAGGGGTGCTGCCGTCGGCGAGGGCGGTGCCGGCGGCCGCGCCGGCCCGGTCGCCCCGGCGGCGGAAGGCAAAGTCCTCGATGCGGCGGTGGAGGGGGTTGATGTAGAGGTAGGTCGGCCCGGAGGCGGCGTGGGGGCCGTCTTCTCTGTTGAACCTGGATACGCCGCAGCCCATGGTGGAGGCGGGAGGGAGGGAGGGAGGGAGGGAGACGCGAGCATGAACAGAGAGAGAGAGAGAGAGAGAGGAATGTGGCTGTGCGAGAAAGGTTGGGACAAGGGAGGTGGTGATAGCTGGAGGTCCAACGGGGGTTTCGGAAATCAGGGAGGCGACGCAGGCCACCCCAGATTGTTTTCAAATTGGTAAGGGTGGGTTTGTTTTACCTGTCAGATTGGTATGACTTCTTTAACTGTTCAGGAGAATGCTAGATATAGTAAAAGGAATTGATAATTGCATATTCTTTCCCTACGAGATAGGTTTGGATTGAGGTGGCGAACGTGTTATGATGTGCTCAAAGCGAAACTGAAACTGCGCCGTTCCGTCCATCATCGCGCCGTGCCTAGAGAAAAACCTTATTAATAACGAGTGCCTGTAATGTCAATGGTTTGTCTTGCTTAAGGTGGTCTAAGGTGAACCACTGGCCTGCGGCACAAGCTTGTATAAGTCCCAAGCTACAGATCTTTCACCAGCCACCGAAGCCACATGGCGGGGTGGCGGCGGGGTGCAGGCGGTGACGGTGACGGTGGGGTGCAGGCGGTGGTGGTGACGGCTTGATCAATTTGACCCGGTACACTTCCCATTGATCTCCTTCGAGCCGAATCTCTGAAAATTCAGTTGAATGGGCAAAAGGACTTAGCCCCCACTGGATCCGGATCCCTGCAAGTTCTCTGTGACGAGCCAGTAACCATGATGTCTTCTTGAACACGTACCTGGTTCCGAAGCCGAAACTCGTGCATGATCCACACTCGTGTCGAGATTGAGCAACATTGGTTGAGCTTCCTCCTCCTCCTCCTCCTCCTCCGCGATAAAAGGAGGCTGCTCGCGATTGCATTGATGTAAGTGTAACGATTCGCTTCTCTGTACCAGTTATAGCTTCCCATAACCAGAAGCACCATCTCTTTTGCACACTCCCGATGAATCTTCAAAGCTCGCTTCGTTCTTTATCTGGCGAAAAGAAGTACCATTCCTGGTCGACATCGCCGGTGAGCTCACTCACCATTGCTAACTAAAATTGCGCCAAATGACATCAATAACTCCAATGGATTCAAGAAAACAATGGCAGGGTAAAAAAATAGCAATGTAAAACCATAGTTTTCCGATCTCTTTATACTGACATTACAATTTTAGATAGCTTTTAATAGGCACGGTGGCTCCACGCCAACAAAGTGAATAATTGTGAAAATATTTTCCTTAAAATAATTACTTATCTGTCAAAATAATCAGTTTTAGAGCAACGCTAGCATGAGGGCCACTGTCATTAGTAGGAATCGCGGTGAATGATGGTGGCCTCTCGACCTCAATTATCTCACACCAAGAGAAGGCAACAGGCTGAGTAAGTTAAGGCCACCATTGACTAATAAAGGGAAAAAAAGAAAAGCTAAATAGAGAAATAAATGATCCGTCCATTACTAAACAATAAAAGGATGAAGGACATGAGATATTTAATTTGACCATTTATAGATTACTTATTTAGAGTTATTTAGAGTTGGACCACATCAAAAAATTTATTGTTAATTGTCCATCCGTAGATGACTTATTTTTTACTGAATTGAGATAGCAAATTTGTATATTGCTTTGTGAAAATCATGTTAGATATTATTTTTGTCTTAACAGTAGGAACGCAAATTTTTAGGGGAACATGAAACCGGTAAAGTAAAGAGAGAATAATAAGAAGGGACAATGCTAGCCTAATGGTGCCGTAAATACTTCAAACTAGCAATGCATTTGAGCCTTTAGTATCATTTTAAAAGCAACATGCTGCCAGAGATTTGCTTAATTAATAATTCAACTTCATTAGCAAAAGATTGCAGGCATTTTATGAAAGAGAGAAATGAACGATTTTTTTTTTTAATTTAATAACTTAATATTGATATAAAATCTATTTCGTATGAGACAACTTCAAATCTACCTAGCAAATTTGAAAAGCAAATTTTAATTCTCATACGAAAAATTAATGGCATCTAGGGTGATGAGATTTAACAAATCCCCACAAAATCCTATATTTCCTAAGGAACAAACAAGTTGTCCGATTTCCTTGGGAATATATGGGGTCAAGACTCAAGATTGCACCGTTACTCTTCATAGAGTAACAGTACAATCATCAAAGCTTTTTTCTTAGATTTTATTATCGATAGTAATTTATATTTATACGTCTTCATTGATGATAAAATATTTGTCATTTCTTCATTTCTGTAAGTAAACAATCCATCGTTTTAGGAAAATATCTTTAAATTATTCATTTTTGGGAAATAAACACTCTTAAAAAAATAGTAAATAACTAAATACTAAAACAATGACAAATTAAATACGTTATTGAACCTTGAACATAAAATAAAAGGAATAGAGAAGTACATCGGGAACCCGACTAGCAGCAATCATGAGCAACCAATCTTAAACATAATGTTTTAGGACTCGATAATACATTCGTGACAAATTTTAAAATTTTTGCATTGTACCTATCCTTCATTAGAATTCGAGGGGTGCCTGATACAGCATGAAACACCATATTCATGGCACCTAGCAAGTTCCACGGCTCAGTTCCGAACACATCGAACTACGGGGATCAAAGGCGGCAACGGGTGGCCATCAATCTTGCGCCTCGAGAGCAGGCCAACAAGCTCTTCGTTGCTGAGCTTGAACCGGCACGCGACTGGTAATCGGGACCCGGGCCATGGATGATATACATCGAAGGAGGATGCGATTCGGGGATCTGTGAGCTCGAGCTCACCGTGTGGTCGAAAAAGTTGTTTCACAAATTGTGGCGAAGAGCCAAAGAATAAAGAAGAGCTCTTCACAAGAGTCTGTTTTATGTAAGGGCGAAGGCGTTTTATATGGAAGCAAAGCACGAACTGTTCCTCGACGGGTTCGGCGAGAATCCTTACCGCGTCGCTTGTTTTTGTCCGAATTTTGGTAGGACTAGGGCTCCTCGATTCTAGAAGTCCCCAATCTTTCAGCAAAAATTTACGGCGGATGTGAACCTTTCTTTTGGAATTGTCAAATCGAATTGTCAGATTGTAACCGTTGATTTAAATTTGACAGAAAACTACGACAGGAAACTACGTAAGGAAAGTAACCAAGTTAAATGAAATTGTGCAAATATGAAAATCATTAAGATTGATTTTGTCTATCTTGTAGGAAAAAGAGTGGATTTGATTATGTAGTGAGGGGAAATAAATAAATATTCCCACCCTAATAATAATGAGAGGTTTTCTATTTAAGTGGTTGTTTTGCTTAATGTGAATATATTCCATCTTGAGCCCTCAAGTTTTCTTGACTTGAACGCCCTCAGCACAAGCTTATACTAGTCTTAATTTACCAATTCTTTCACCAGCGCCGAAGATGCACGGTTGTGGCGCTGGCGGCCTGATCTATGCATAGGTAATTCGAGTGAATTTGAGTTAATCTTGGCTTAGATCTGGTATAGGTCTTTATACTTGCGTTACATGGATCGGTATACGTTAGTCCTTGAATTTGGTCCAAACTTACAATCGGACCCACCCAAATTCAGCTCAGGCCCGCCCGAGCGCCCTGCCCATTTGAGGCCCAAAGATGGACATTAAGATGAATCAAAAAGAGACAAGAAGGCCTATAAAAAAATTGTCATTAATCGAAAAGGAATGCCGGGTCTCCTGAAAATCTTTCTGCTGAAACTACTTACTGTAAAGCCAGAGCGAACTCGCGAGATGGAAAGGCATGTTCGCAGTCTGCATGGTCACGATTCAAACCCAGACGGATACTCTTTTAAAACTTTTTTTCTGTAACTTCGACAATTCAACTCGAACTCCGCGAATTAAGTCCGGTCGAACCGCCGCTTGAGACACTGTTGCGAGCTCGACGGGAGAGACGTGACCCCCTTGGGTCTCTTGGGTTTCTTCTGAAACACCCGTTACGCTGCTCCCTGATCTCCTTCGATTTGGTTCCCCCGCAAATTCAATTGGACGGGCAAAAGAAACACGCCAAAAAATTAAAATATATATATGATCATTATAGCCTTGCATCAAAAGCCAAAAAAAAAGCACTTGAAGAATTCAGATATACAAGAACAACTCCATCACAAAAACAAGAAATGACAAACACTGATTAAGGACCTCCGTCCTTATCTCAAAACCTTTATGATTAAGGACATTCGCCCTTATCCGTATATATGGACACATCTTTTTATGTTCAACCATCAACAAATTAGCCTCAGTCAAACCTGTCTGCCGACAATCGAGGATCCTTTAGGACTCGTGAAGAAGCATCTTCATCAATTGATGCAAACATGTGGAATACCCAAAACTCCTCTAACATTTGATTTGCAAAACTTGAACAAAAATATAAAAAACATCTTCCGGTAGAAATGGACAGTTCTAATGACTCAAATTATGATTATAATATCTATTACTGATGACTCAGAAAATCGCTGACTCAAGTCACTATAGCATATATATAGCTTATTGCTACAGTGAACCAAGCCGGTCATTGTTCATGTGAGTCTCACAAAGAAAGTCCCACTTACGATTTCATGTTTCTTCAATCCGAAAGGATGGATTAATAAGTCTTGTTTGGACCGGATCCGCTGAACTGGCTGTCCTTTAAGCGGGTCTTGATGCGTGGGGCTCATGGGAACTCTCGCGAAATGAATGGCTGTGATGGGCTCGACCCACTCCACCCGAATCCCTGCAAGAAATTCTCCGAGACGAGTCGAGAAAACATGTTGTCTAGAATATGTATCCGGTAGTGAGGCCAAAACTCATGCATGATCTATTTTGGTCCGGTCTGAGCAACATTGGTTGAGCCTCCTTCTCCATCTTCATCATCATCATCTTCTTCCTCTTCTTCCTCTTCCACCTCTCGATCTTCTCCTCCTCCTCCTTCACAAAAAAGGAGCCTGCTCTTGATTGCCTTCAATGGGAGTGTAAGTATTTGCTTCTCCGTACCACTTAGCTTCCAGTAACCAGAAGCACCAACAACTCTTTTGTGTGCCGCCGATCAATCTCCCAACTTCGCTTCCTTCTTCATCCGGCAAAAGAAGTACCTTTCCTCTTCGGCATCGCCTGTGAATTCACTTGCCATTATTGATGAAAAACTCCAGTGGATTCGAGAAGACGAGAAGACCAAAAATAGTAATGTAAAGCTATAGTTTTTCCAAGGCGAATTTTGGCAACTAACTTAGAATCAGGGGACCGATTCAGGGGAGAAAAAAAAAACAGAGTTTTGGGGAAAACAACGGGGTTTCGACCTTAATTGCAAGCTTAAGGTTAAAAAGAAGAAGTCTTTCTTCTCCATCTTCATCAGATACAAATCAACAATCTCGAGGAGGAACCCGATAAAGGTACCAGGAAAGTTCCACGGCTCGGTTCCGAACACGTCGAGCTCGAGGATAAAGGAGGGCGGCAGCGGGTGGCCATCAATCTTGCTACTCAAATAGTCGCCGACAAGCACTTCGTCAGCCGGTACCCATCAGGAATAGGGACCGCGGCACATAGGATCCACTGGAGGAGGATTCAGTTCGGGGACCTGTGCACTCGAGTTCGCCGAGTGGTCCACTTCATTCTCGTGGGTCGCCTCCTCGTCGTGCCGCACACGTTGGAATGTATCCACAGTTACAGGAAAAGCTTGTCACGAAATGATGTGGCAAAGGAAATAAAGAAACAGCTTTTCACAAGCACTTCTTGATGCAATGGGAAGGCCTTTATATAGAAGCGACTATAAACCCGGGAATCCAACGGGTCAGGTAGAACTCGTTAGTGTCGGAATGATCAGCATAAATTCTAGATTCTAGGAGCTCCGGAGCCATCGGCAGAACTTACCGGTGGATTGAACCTCCCCTTTCGTAATTGTCAAATCATAACCGTTGATTTGAACTCGGATTGGCCATGGATGGAATGTACGGTCACAACAATGCCATGGCAACTTGACCAAGAGGCTATTTTCATGAGCAGCCAGAACTTGAATCACACAAGGCAAGTTGAGTGAAATAACTGATCTACTGCCCCCCCAAAGAAAACATGAATAAACGACCCAAAGGTCCAAGAACCATTGGGATTAATGGGGTTTTGGGACGGTCAAGAAATTTCGGATTTTTTTTTTTTTTAAACATCGCTATAAAATTATCTTTCGAACAGCCATCTCCTACCAATGCAAATTTCAATTTGAAAAAAAGGGATAAAGAACAAAAAGCTTCTTAACTCATTTGGATTGGATATATGCTACATTGAATGCAACTAATGTTGAAATTATCCAACTGACAAAGTTGAAGTAAAATGAAAAATGCATCTTGTTATTTGAATAGTTTAAATGCTTTGACGATTGTAAATAGTTAAAAACTGTAGCTGATTCCTATCTGTACTAGGCGTCCAATAAGCTTGAACTTAGTAATTTGCAATATGAATGTTCATATGTTATTGTATTTGAACTTTAACCTTACGTGTAATATCGTGTGGTCCATCAACTATTAATACCCGTATCACCACTATTCTTCCCCCCTCCTCATCCCCCCGGCCCTTGAGAAGATCATATTGACTTATGATTACGAGACTCCTATTTAGTTCATAAATTATATAAAAATATTCAATATCGTTCTTTTGTTAATTCAAGTTTGCGAAATCTGCTAATGTGACTTTCAATCTGTTAAAAGTATGAACAACGGGCAAAAAAAGCTACACTTGGATTTTATCCATGTGATATATTCATCTCAAATTAAGAAAAAAAAAATCACATGGGATAATGGAAGTCTCTAATTTGTTTTTCTTTCCCTCTTTTAAAATGGACCAATAAAAAGATGAAAAAGTCGACTCGTCATTTTATAAATCCACCTTGACATACACAATCAACATCATCAAAAAAAAGTATGATTTGTCATTAAAAGATTCGCATTGAACAAACTAAAAATTTAAAGATGATATTGCACATTGAGTGAATATCCAAAACTCATGGACCATTTTTGTTATTTTCAAAAACTTCATCTGTCTTTAGTCAAATGTAAAGACAAAAGATCAATGCCTCCAAAAGTACCAAAACCTCAGTATCGGCCAAACAAATTCAGGCCGTTACAATCGTGTGAATGCCAGTCTTCCGGAGCCTTTCCCTTCACATTAATGTAGTTTCTAAGTCAAAAAAAAAAAAAAAAAAAAGATCGTAGAAAGACGAGAAAAATACCAGGCTAAGAAACATGGAAAAAACAGGCTATTCAGCCACTTATCATTATAACTCGTATGAATATGCTACAAAATGGAGGACCCGACGAGGAAGGGCATGTGCTCCGTGTAAGCCCTCTCGTCGTTTTCAAATTAGTATTTCAGACAGAACGAGCGAGAGAGGGAGGAACTAATTTGACTATGTACAGAACAATGAGAATGACTATGCTTTTGGCTTCTCCTCCAACACCACACATTCTAATGCACAACGGAAGGCTACTCTTGTTTCTTCTTTTCGGAATTTGTGGGTTAATAATAATTGGCTCCGTCTTCTATAGCTGTATCAATTCTGGGATGAGCTTGAGAAGAAAAGCAAGCTCCTTTTTTGAGAACAGAGGCTTCAACTCCAATTTCCCCTCTTCCACTTCACCTGCACTCTCTCCAAGTCCTTCCTTGGCTGGCTTGATCAGCTCGGACACCGCCTCTGTGATTTCTTGAACCAGATCGACGATCACTCCATCGATGCCCATCAAGTGTTGCATGTACACAGCCTCGGAGACATTGCTGCGATTCCCACAAAAACAACATGCGGCGGAACGGTCAGTTTCGTGTTGTGATCCACCAATGAGTCGATCAATCAATCATGTCAACGAAAGCTGAAGGTGTAGAGTCTTACTTTAATTTGCCATATGTTAACAGAGAGAGTTTGGACTCCTTGATCTTGGGGACGGCGGCTGGATTCCTGAAAACGCCCTTCACCTCGGAAACAATCCCCTGAAGTCCACCTTCCAAGCACAACTTGATGGCCTCCTCCAATGAATTTCTCCGAGAATCGTAGTAGATCTCCGTCCCACCATTAGTCAAAAAGAATACCTAACAAGCCAATTCACAACTGCAATTCAATACCCTTTTCTCTAAATAATTCCACGGAAGATCTCACTTTCCACACCCACCACGAATCAGTCTAATTGCTTAACATCGAATTTTTGTATACTAATCTCGATACACTAACTACCAAGCATTTCTCTCAAATGAACTGAACCCGATATTTCTAACACTTACAGGGTATATGCTCTGTAATTTCCTGATCAGAAGAGCTGCGTCGGGCTGGAACGAGGAGAAGATGATGGGCCGTCCTTGTGCACACTCGAAGACGACCTTCAGGATCACTTGGAGGACGTGGACGAGGTGGTCCTGTTGGTACACGATGTGGTCGTCGAACTTCAGCTCGATGTTGAAGCCGAGCGAAGGCTCCACCTTCTCGAAAGCCTCCTGCAATGTGCAGAGGGAGTCCTCCTCTTCCACGTTCCACTTCACTATCTTTCCAGATCCCGTCTTCCTCCAGAGCGACTTTCCGATCTTCCCATTTTCTCTCTGCGGTCCGTAGCTGAGGAATTCGGCCAAGGACAGCTCTGTCATTCTTTTTTCAAATATCGTGCCCTGAAAAAAATTAAAAAGAAAAAAAGGGTTAAGATCGATGCCGGATTTACTAAATTTGGCATAATGATCTTAAAAAGATTGGATTTTTATGTTAGAGATAGTTAAATCATAAGAAATTTCACCAGCATATTTTTCTATGTTAGATCTAATTAGTCAATTTCTATTGATTTTTCCTATATCTCAAGATTGGGATTATATTTTTAGGCTAATTGTGCATATTTTGAGTGATACACTGTCTTAAATAATTATTATACCTTATATATTCTTTATTACCGTAGACAGAAATATACAAAAAAAAATTCACAATTTTATTATCCACATCGTACTACTATTTTTTAATTGAACATATAGTGTAACAATGTCCTAAAAAAAGAACATATAGTGTATGAATAGAAGAAGGGCTTACGTTGTCTTCGGAGAGGATGACGTCGTCGTGAAAAATGACCGGGCAGTCATCTCTGGTCACCTACAAAAAGAACCCAAGATTTTGTTTTGGCTTTACTTTTGTTGTTCTTAGGCATTAATACCACCAAACATCTTGAAGGATCAACCAACGAGCCAACCAAAAAAAAAAAAAAAAAAAAAAAAAGCACCTCATCAGTATCGCAAATTAAGGAAAAATCTCAAGCCGAAGTGGAAAAAAGAAACAGAGCAAAAAAAAAAGGAAGTCCCCCGGAAAGAAGCCTAATTAAGTAGGATGGCCAAATAATACAAAATCGCAAAGGCTCATCTAAATCAGGAAAGCGTCGTTTCTAAAAATAATCTAAATGGCCATGAACATATTTCTAGTCGATAATATTGTTAAACAGTACGAGCAATTATTTGTCAAAACTATTTATTTTTTGCGAAACGGATAGTCAAAACATTTTTATATCATTTTTTTATTTATTTTCACGTAGCCGCAATGCCTGGTTCATAAATCAAGCTCTAAAGGGACCCCGCGCGCGGAAACGGACAAAACCGGGCGGCCGTACGCGGCGATGGCACGATGCGACCCGACAACGCACGTGAACGCAGGCTCGCTCGCCAGGTTTCGATGCATTGAAACGAACCACGAACGCTACAACGAATCAAAGAACACAAAGAAACACCGAAAAAGTTAAACAAATAAATGACTTCCGAATCGGGATCTGGAGACAGGTCAAATCTCCTCCGGTGAAACCCACGAACACCCCAAAAGAAGAAGAGAAAAAAGAAGAATATTTTTTCTTTCCTTATTTCGCGAACAAGAAAGCAGAACAGCGAAGCAAACGACCATCAAGAACTCAAGGCAAAGACGACCAAAGAAACCGGAGGCTCACCTGGACGTCGAACTCGACGAAATCGACCGGGTGCTTGGCGGCGGCGTTGAAGGACAGCAGGGTGTTCTCCATGAATCCCCGCATCCGCCGGTCGCTCGACTGGAGCGCGTTCATGCCGTGCCCGCGGTGGCCGATCACCAGGAACTTGGGGGCCTTGAACGGCGCCCGGGCCTCGCCCCTGGCGAAGCCGGCGGAGTAGAGCGCGACGGAGGGGCCCTCGGGGACCTGGTCGAGGTTGGGGACGTCGGAGACGTGCACGGCCTTGAGAGCCATTTGGAAGCGAGGAGAGAGAAGGAAGGAAGGAAGGAAGGTTGGCGGCAGGGGGGGGCAAAGGGGAATTTCGTGGGGCGGGGTTGGGAGAGGAGGTATTGCAAGAGGGGTTATATAGCGAGAGAGGGAAGGGGGAAGGAATCGGACGTGACGCGGATCTGAAAAATGGAATATTCGGAGGGATATGTTGAATAGAGAATTCGAACTTTCTTTTAATTTTTTCCACTTTTGGGACTATTGAGAGGAAATATGCTTTCGGATATTCGGGTCCTCCGTCAACGCGGGGGGTCGGCCGACGCCGTTAATTGGGGGGGTCAAGTAGACATTGCACGCGTGTCGACTGCGCGCTCCGCTGAGGGTTCTCTAACGGCCGCCGTTAGGCGGCCGTTTGTGGATTGAAGAAGAGTGCGTGTTGAGGAAAGGTGGTCTCGGGAGGTACAACACGGGGGGAATTTGCCCTGAGCGAGGTGGTGCATGGCGGAAGAGCTACGTTTTTCTTTTAGGGCCGCTCTTGGGTTGGACCACGTGCCGTCATACATTTCGTATCTCGGTCGTGTACCGGGAAACTATCTTATGATTGGACAGGATACCGGTCCACGCGCAAATACCTGATCGCAGAATAATTAGAAAGAGCAGTTGGATTTATTTGTCCGTATGCGTGGACCAAATAAGACGGGAATCTTGGTATAGATGAAAATACGCACAGTATGTTATTCCAATAGTTGTTTTAGTTTATTTAGGAAAGAATTTTTTTTTTTTTTTTTAATGTGTGAATTGATTATGATGAATATTACATGGTGCATGAAGAACCTTCAACTGTGATAAGCTAAAAAACCAAAACATTCCTCTCAAATAAGCATCGATCTTTAAGATCAACAAAACGACACAATATCGAGGAGTTAGGCATAATGGCATGTATAGTTTGAGAAATGTTTGGTACTTCGATGTACAAGGACCATGGCAATTCTCCCCTCCCCGTTTATTTGATTCTTTAAGCAACAAAAACATTTAATAGTCACTAGACATGTACAGATTTAATCAATTAGATCTAACCTTGACATTCACCTCACATTGACATCCTATCAATCCAATTGATATATCAGTCTACATATCTTTGGCTTATTTTGTAATGAATTATCGCATCTCTTTTTTAAGTCAACAATCATTCACAAAATAATGGCCAAATGACGAAGGGTAGAGAGACAATGAAATTATAGATCGGAGTCGTGGATAATATATTTAATTTAGAGTTGGCAATGAAACTTAATTTTTTTTTATCCCTTTTTGTTCGAAAAATTCTTTCCATCTTTAAATTTTGCGGATGAAAATTGACGGTGGTTGTGGGCAATTCGGTTCTCGATTCCCCGGGGGGGCATCGAACGGTCCAGAAAAAACGTTGCTTTCGAACGATTCGACAGGCGTTAACGGGGCCAACGGCCGGGGCTCCGAAGCATTTGGAGTGCTGTCGCCTACCGTGCGCGTGCGTATGTCCTCTCCGCCAATCACGTAATTTCCTTTTTCTCTTTCCTTTTTTCTTTTCGGGGTTCTGTGAATTTCCAGAAAACGAATATCCGGGGGAATATCTCGATCGAGACTCTCGCGTGTCGGCTTCCTCGTCCGCCTCCTCCGTGTTCCCCACTAGCCCTCCTCAGATTCGCAAGGGTGCGTCATCCTCACGGCCATCCTCTTTTTATTTATATTTAATTCCATTTTTTGGAAATTCCGGTATGACGCGGTATCATCTTCTTCTTCTTTTTCTTTTTTTTTTTTTTCGTGACATGAATTATTATCATGTCACTTTTCATTAGAAATCAATATTATCAAAAAGTCTAAATTGAAACATGTGTAACTAATAAAGGCTAAAATCTTAAATTTAGTATACTCATTAACTGTCATGTATCATGCAAGAGTAATCTATCAAATTGTATCATTTATGAGTTTTTTGGGTAAATTTACTATGAATATACAAATTTAAGGTTTTTCCGTAGCATTAACCCTTTTATTAACCAGTATTTTTTACTAATTTTCACGGCGATCTAGTTAAACAAGGACATGCAAATTAAATTGTCCAAGCCGGAAGAACTCGGCCAATGAGAGGGTGACACCAAATTGTTTCAGTACAAAAACACAATTTAACATTGCGTTGATGCCATTTTGGTATTTTGGTATATATTGTGCCAGTTGAAAATAATAATCAATTAGGTGTTTTTGTCCTTATTCTTATTTTATCTTAAAATTCAATAGCCAATCCAGGTTTGGATATTGAGGAGAGATGAACTCGCATTATACTCTTTTGTGCTTCTTTGCTTTATTCGATTTTAGAACTCTTATTCAACGTAACAAACATAAGTCGAGATAATCGGACTAGTATAGGTTTTGCATAGTTTAATTCAAATTTTTTTTTTTGTCTCGAGGGTAACATCCATTGCAGATATATAAGTCCGGTTCGATTTTTCTCCTCAAAGATAAAATTAACTAAATGGTGCTCCGAGCTAATCAATTAACAAAATTCCTCAATTAAGTGCTGAAAATTTAAGAGCTAATCGATTAGGAATACCACTTTTCTGCGCGCTGGTTTGCTTCACGAAATACTGCTTTCACGGAGGGAGAGAGAGATAGCGATGTGGGGTGTTATTCAATCTCAAGACAGGACAGAATCATTTGATTGGCGTGTCCAGAAAAGATTCCTTCGGACAAAAGCTTTCGCACTTAAAAAAACTGCCGAGGGGCGCATTATCCGAAAGACAGGGTGGAGGAGGCGAAGGATGCTGGGAGGGGCCATCCGCCTATCCTGCCACGATTTCGTGACTCACTTTCTCGGTCATCTACCGGCACATTCTCAAGCACAAGCTTCCTTAAAATAAAAAGGGATAATGCTTGTACAGACACGGGTGATGTGGATCCATGCGGGATTCGCAACTCCTTGTCTGGATCCCATCTGTATTGGACCTTCTGGAAGACCCAAGGGACGGACCATTCTCTCTCTCTCTCTCTCTCTATATCTTATTTTCATTTCGATGACCGACGGACAGCAATTTGCACCGTCTTTGCTTGCGCCGGTGGTGGTGGGTAACCACCTTCGTAAGGGCGAAGCAAGGCCCATGACCTTCGAGGTCGATAAGCGAGCGACACCACCCGGCGATGTTAAGGACCGACACTTCTTTGTCTCTCGATCCATCTGTGGAGGTCGAGCGGGCATTCAAGCACTTGACCATGGTCGAGATGTGCGTTGATGGTGGAGCTGGCGTGCGAGGTGTGATTGGCGGCTCTTTATATAAATGACATAATTTACATCCTGAATAATTTTGCACTCAAAATCAATCTAAATTCCTCAAATATGGCCGATTCGTTTCTTTGTGTGTTAGTGAATCAATCAATTCGATAAGTTTAAAAGGTTAATGATCTCTCAACGATTTGTCATGTGGCATAATTTATAGGGTCGAGTGTACCGGCTTAATGTGAATTTCCATTTGCTTTTCTTTTCATATCTTTTGCATGGTAGATCAAAGAATAGCTAATGAAGTTTGATTTTGATAAGGTTAATAACACAAGTTCTTTTCATTTTAATTTGTTTGATGTGATTCTTTAACTTTTGATATATATCCAATGTAGTCCTTAAACTATATAAATATGTTAAATGTAATCCGGTCACGCCGTAAACTCCTGTGACATTTAGCGGGAGGATCCATCATCCCCTCGCATGGCACACTTAATATACCTAGCCTCCTCTCGAGTTTTGAACCCTTCACCTGGGGGTGAGGATCGTGGCGCTCATTCGGCGGGCTACCTCGGCCGGTGGTAACAAGTTCATATAGTTCACGTACAATAATATTTCAAAAATCATATTGAACCAAGAAAAAACTCATGGATCACATTACACATTAAATAATTAAAAATTCAATGATGATATTAATAATCATACATGTCATCTTTCATTTTTCATGTGATGAGATCGGAACCGGATACGGGCGTCGCCAGAAGCAAGAGTCAGCGACGGGCTGGGTCAACAACATCTCTCGGCTACGCAGCTGTCTTAGCCAGCCCATTCGATTCTGCTCTACGTTTTTCTAATGACAACCTTGTCATCTTCAACGACAGGATTTTCCCAGCAGCAAGAGCTACGTGGATCCACGATTTTTTTTTTTTTTCAAATTTTCCTTAAGAAATGCAAGAAAGGTTGAAAAGTCGATTTCATTTCCTTAAACAACGATGAGCTGCCGTTGAAAGTTTAGTCATCGCTGACGACATTGAGCCTTTGGATGGAAGACCTTTACTTTTCTATTTTTTCGGAAACCTGACTTTGCCCAATAGTCCTGTCGTGCTTCGTGATGTCATGAAGTCGTGAGCAATTTGCGATCCTAGGCCAGGAGATTTTTTTTTTTTTTTTTTTGGGTCATAATCCCAGGCCAGGAGATTGATTATGGTAAAACATGTGATAAACAGCGTTGACTAGTCTCTGCCCTTTTGATTTGGCGAAATAGGAAAAGTATACCTTGTGCAATCCAAAAGATTGAGTCAATTTTGTTATCAAAATTCGATAGCTAATGAAAACAATGAAAGAAGACGAAGAGAAATGACCACATTCATTGTAACATTTTTAAAAGACGAAATCCATATATAATAGTCTAGATATATAATAGTCTAGAGATATGTTTTTGAAGAGATACGACATTTTATCATGATAAGTTTCACGTAAGAAGAGAGAAAAATATGTAACATCACTCCTTGGACTATGCAAATTCAAAGTATTGTCGTACGAGTTATGCATAACGGCTTTTTTTGTTGATTATGGAAAAAGTATGCATCTACTTATGAATGATCCGATGTTGCTTTGCTCACGCGATGCGGAACTGGTTCCCCTTGATCTCTCTTCACAGGTTGCTCCCCAAAGCGATCGATCTGGTAGATTTATTAACAGGCCGAGGAGGAGTGATGTCGATGAAGAAGCAAGGGAAATGAGCTGTGCCAGAGTGAATTCTTGCCCTAATGAAGATTAATGTTATGTCCTAAATATGAGTGATTCCTGCCCCTATCAATCAATGAACAAGGAGGAGTACGAACAGTTTAAATCATCACGAGGGAATCGAGCGAGTGTGATTGCTCTTCTTGGACAAGGATGGACCGTGAAAATAGTGATAGTGCAGGAATAGAGAGGGGATGGTTGGTCAAAATCAAAATGGCATGGTGAAATATCTACTCCAGACTAAACAATTGGGTATGGTGTTTGGAATGTGATCCATGATGAACAACATATTGTAAGGACAAGCTGCAGCGTAGTGTATGCATAAAACACAACGTGATTAACAGTCTCTTTCATCCCAGCAAAATTATGTAGATCTCTAAGTATACCATGCCCGGATCTTCGGAGGCCAGGCGCGAGACCTCAGTACCCATGCTCGGTCCCCAGCAGTCATGTCGAGTGCCCAGCTCCCACATCGAAGTCACTAGAGCAAGGGCCTGCATCCATAAATGTTGAGTCCAGGTCCCTCGTGCCCGTGCCTGGGTTCCTAATGGCTGTGCTCAATGAACATGGGCACTGGCGATCGGGATTCCGACGGTTAGTCTTAGAGACCTCTGCGATTGAGCCGAGTCTCCTGAGGCTGAGGCCCAGTCCTTAACGACCAGGCCGGGGTCCTCAGCATTCAAGTTAAGGACGTTGGTGACGCAGCCCAAGAATCCCAAGGCTAGGCCCAATACCTAAGCATCCGAGGCCAGGTTCTGTAAGAGGAAAAATAAATTGTTTACAATATATTAAAGCGATTATGTTATAAAAATTCAAGCAGATGGGATTTGCAGTCCTTATATCTCAAGAATAGCATGTCACTTTAGGAAATTAAAAGTTAAATTTCCTTTCCCAAAGACGAAATATAACCTTCAATTTATTTTGATAATCCAATTAAAGATCCACAAATATCGCCATTTTTTTTTAAATAACTTCCTGATAATCCAATTTCCTTTCTCAGAAAAGTCGAACTTTTTTGCAATACAAACGAATTCCAAGAAGGTAAACAACAGGTCAGATGATAATTCAGAGCTTCTACTGGCGGAGTTTTCTTTTTCTCTTATTTTCTGGAATGTAATTCTAGTTTATTTTGCTACTGCAGATGTAGATTCAGAAATGGAGATCAAGAAAGATAATCTAATTAAAATGGACACGCTCACACTTCTTCTTCGATTACATTAAGACCAAATGGCAACTTCTTTTTTTTTTTTTTTTTTTGATTGAGCCAGATTAAGACAGGACAATTAGACACTGCAATTCTGAGTTAATCTGATACAAGCACCATCACAGAAGAAAAGCCCACCCTCACTCATCCAAGACATTCCATTACAAGAGCGCAAGCGGCTGACCCAGTAGATGAAAGAAAAGAAAAAAACACCCCCATCCAACAAAAGCAAAGCCTCCTCATATTTCACATCCACATCCTAAAATCGATTTAATCAAACTAAGAATGCTATGAGTGCCGATTCTCCTCGTTCTTCGCGCTGCTGCTGCTGGTCGCCCGATTGGATTCTCCGACTCTGGCCGACAAAGCGAGAATCTCAGGCGACATGTCCCAGCTTCCACTCTTCCTTCCCCAGCTGGACCTCCTAGGATGAATCCCTGCACGCTCGCCCGTGTCCTCCACATTGGCCCTCATTTCAGGAGACATTTCACCTAATTCACCATCCTTAAGGTTCAGGCGATCGGTACTGTTGAGCTGTCCTTCACCAAGGTCTAGACCAGAATTCATATCGCCCCACACCGCTTTCCTGCCCATTTCAATGTCCTCAACCGGTTTTCCCATATTTGGACTCATAAATCCCCCGCCAACTGATCGTGTTGGTAACACAGGTTCTCTAGGAAACTTCGCCCTAAAATTGTTCTTGGATACGGGGATGCCGGTGAAGAATATCTCCTTGAAATTCTCAACCACTCCTCTGTTGTAGGGGTTGGCTCGCCTATCATATCTATATCGGAAGTTCTCATATGTGGTCTGCAACATAGCAAATATAATACGACATTCTGTCAACAGAAGATCCAAGTCGAATTAAAATGACCATTAGCAACAGCGGATAGAAAGTCTGACCTGATTTGTACTGATGAGATATAAATGGAAAGCAGTGAGGCCACCAACAAACCACATTGAAATAAAAGTGTAGACTATTAAGACGATTGAGGCAGGGGTCTTGATCATTGCTTTCCAGATGTTTGTATGCTCTGATCCCGCAATTCTCCTGATGTAGACCCAGCAGAATGCAAAGACAAATATACAAAGGAGAGTCGTCGAGAACACAAACATGAAGAAGAACCGATAATTTCGCTGCATGAGATAATTGAGACCCAAAGTCAAAACAATTGAACAAGCATTTAAAATCGAAATAGTCAAATACAAGTTTTGGCCCAATAAGAACTAGGTCAATGCTACTATAAATCATTGTCGGAAGAATATCCTCTTCACCATCAAGGTATACCGTGAATAAGCATAAAAAAGACTAAAAATAATGACAGGGTGGATCACTCAAATGAAAATGTACCACTTACAAGGCCAATGCACTGCCCAACCCATGGACAATGGTGATCGAACCGTTCCACACAGTTATTGCAGATAGAACAATGTGAACAACGCGGAGGCCTATAAAGCATGCAGGTGTCACAATATTTGATCTTCACAGTTATTCCGTTGACATCAACTTCCTTAATACGAGGCAAGCGCAACTGTGGGGTTTGGCCAGCTCCAGTATCTGTACTTCCATCAAAGCCTTCTGGCTCCGGAGGGTGTGCATTACGTGGAATTATACCAGGATCCCTTCCAGAAGTTAGCAGGAGGAGAATTAAATCCTGATATTCAAGCAACTCTATCAGTGAGGTCATATAGTAATTGTTAATAGTTGTACCAAGAAAGAAGCCATGGTAGAGGTTGGTCAAGTTTAACCAGCAGGCAAGCACATCTAAGCAAGATACCATAGTAGATGAGAGCATATGATATCTCAATTCTCAATTGTCTATTAAAACACTAGCAAAAGGGCACAATTGGTTTTACTAATAACATTGTTATCCTAAAAACTTAAATTTGCAATTCTAGATGAAAGATTCACCTTGTCAATTAGGCCTAGTTATGACTGACACCCCCCCAAAAAAAAGGCCTCATTCAATCTACAATTGGATATCATAAGAATTGCAGCATTCCCCACATATGACCTTATAGTCCTAGAAGAAGACTTCTAGTTATGCAAGAAATTCAACCAAATGACTTAAAGCTATCAGCTTCTTATAACCAGTCCTCCTCCTGTAAAGTTGGATGACCACTTGAGTCGGATGACTCCAAAGCAGGTTACGGTAGCAATCTTTGATAAAAAAATTGTGGAGGCCTTATAGCAAAAGCATCAAGGAGGCTTGCAAGAACCAGCTTACAGTTATTGAATTATAGTCCAAGCCAAACAGCAGTTATTCAATACAAGGAGGCTACAAGAAAAGTAACACCAAAATCCAAACATTCAGTAGCACCCACGGCATAGGTGAATTAACAGGACATGTTGACTTTAAAAGCATTGATCTAAATGGTAAGAGGACTAGTTACATTCTTTTCAACCTAAGCAGATGAATTTACAAGCACTATTGGACTCATTCTTTTGTATCAACATCCAAATATTCAGTAGCAACCACGGAACAGATGAACTAACATCAAGTATTGACATGATGAGCGTTTTCCAAGTGATAAGAGAGCTAGTTACATTCTTTTCACCATAAGCAGATCAGCATAAAAGCACTATTGTAATTATTCATTTGTATTAACCTCAGGATCAATGAATGTTCACCCCAACGATCAGAAGTAGAATAACATTTGTAAATAATTACAAACAATGCCACGACAACTTCAAGAATGTCTAACATAAAATAAATTTGTACACATTAAAGAGAGAGTCACTTACATAAACCGTAAATACAACGGCGACTACCATTATTGATATACCATAATGATCAGGAAAATCATCCATCAATTTCCTCGCAACAAAGATGCAGAAAACTGCAACAGGAGCGACTATGAGAAGTATGGTAAGGCCGAGCGACCTCACATCTGGACCAAATATAAGCCTTCCTTGAAGGAAAAATATCTGGAAGAGAGCAACAGAACAAATTAGATCAGAGAATAAACATGTTATCATAAAAGTTCTCTCATCATCTTGCATGTAACTGAAAGGAAGACGTGCTTTTTAAATGATACCATCACAGCCTAAATACTGCCATATCAGGTAGCAGAACAACGATGCCTGTCACCAGGAAAAAACTCCCTCCGACCTAACCATATGATCACTCTTTAAACGATACTGTCACCACCTGGATATTGCCAGATCGGGTAGTAAAACAATGATGCCTGTCCCCAGGAAAAAACTCCCTTCAACCTAACAAGAGTGACACGGAATAGAAATACTGCTAGCCTTATTAACATGAGCTGGAAAACTATTCAATAGCTCAACTAGATTCTCTTATATTACCGAGTATCTGATCAGTAAAATATACAAACCGTCTTCTAATACCAATCATTACTCGAAGCAAATAAACCTCAAGTACGAATGCTCAAATGTCTTTACGAGCAACCAGCAACCTATAAAACCACAAATTTTAGGTGGTGTGCGCGCGCAGGACACCATTCCCCGGAGTAGTAAACTCTTAAAACTTGATAAAAACATCCTTTGTATGGTTACCGATACAACGAACACGCAGGCACTCCCAAACACAGACTTAACTCCCAACCTATTCGGATGATCAGAAAAAGCATAAAAAAAGGCGCGAGCTTCTCTCAATCGAGCTTCCGGCACGGCAATTGCCGAATCCTGCAGCAGCATCGCTCCTCAAGCAAATCTGACGCAAGAAACTCTCCACAGTCCCCCCGGCAGAAGGGAGACCGAGCACTAACGCGCAGTCAAAAGACCTCAAAAAGGCGAGAGGCGCGACCACCACCGGGATCTCGAAGGAGAAATCTTCAAAAACACAACCTCAACATCTCCAAAAAAAAAGCCGCACAGTCAAAAACAAACGCAACGACTCCGCACGCGCGCGGTTTCATCGAACCGCATCTAATCAATCACACTCGAATTCTACGGACACGACATTCGGAAACAATCACCCGCGCGCGCGGGAGCACTACACAAGCCAATCACTACAGAAAAGGAGAAACACGCAACAACAACAACAAAAAAAGAAAGAAAAAATCGCCACCGCGGTTCTGAAGCTTACATTACTGCCCTTCCAGTTCTGGTAGACTTGCGAATCGTCGGATCCGCTTCCGGGATCCGGTTTCTGAGGTGGATGCACCGTATACATCTCTCTCTCTCTCTCTCTCTCTCTCTCTCTCTCTACACTGAAACTGAAGAAATGGCCGACGAAATCCCGAGCCGGCGACCGATTCGGAGAGGCCGAGGGCTAATAGCTCGGGGAAGCTGCCGAAATTAGGGTTCCGGCCGGGCCATGGGGCGGTCAGATCCCGGCGAGGCGGCGCGATCGGCGGCCGGCGCGTTTCGCTGAGTGGTTCTTTCCAATCTTTCTTTCTATTTTTTTTTATTCAGGGGTAGAGGGGAGGCCAGATAGATAGATAGATAGAGAGAGAGAGAGAGGATGAGGGTTTGGCTTTGGCTTTGGCTTTGGCTTTGGCTTTGGGGTAAGACAGAGATTTTCTGAATAACGGTGAGAGGGTGGAGGGGGTGCGTGTTTCGCTTTACAGGCGTGGCGGGGCACGTGGCGGGGCGTGAGTGGGTGGTGACGGGGGAGGTACCAGTGGAGGTGGGTGGACCAACTTTGCTTTCCGCTGCTAGTGCCTGCCCCTCCCTCTCCCTCTCTTTATTTTATTTTATTTTATTTTATTTATTTATTTTTAATTAAGCGGGGTGATAATGAGGGTGAAAATGAAATCTTCCGCAGGGGCACGACTGTCCGGATCGGGCATCGATTCGCTGCTTCGCTGTCCTCGATGGACCGTTTCCCCTCGCCGTAATTACCATCGTACCCTTTTCGTTTCTCCCCGCGCAAAAACCCCCTCCCCTACCTTTCCCACTCTTTTTATCCCCAAAAAGATCTTTGTCTTAGCGTATGGAAATTGCATCTCTCGAATCCCAGTAACGTGATGACTTCACCAATTTTTATAATCGAATTTTTTAAAGAGTACCCGACGAGGTTACGTCTAATAACACTACTTCTTGAAATAACCTTTCGAAGCATGGAAGCTTGCGTTGGATTATCACTTCATTTGTCGCCAAGCAACTATCGCCGTTGATCAAAAATAGGCCCAGTGCGTCGCATGCGCTACGTCGCTGTCGAAGCATCAAAAGAATTTCAATTAACCGTGCGTGATAAAGTCTGAAACAGCAGGAGGGAAAAGCACATGGCCATTGAAGGCGATGGTTCGTTTGACTATTGTTTGGGGGTGAATCCGTGTTTTACTCAATGAGGAATGCTTAAAGTACTAATGTGGACAAGTCTTCTTCTTTTTTCGCCATTAAAAATAACGATAATAATTGGAACAACATTATTAGAACTTTGACACTTGAGAACAGCTGAGTTGATGTATTGTCAGCTACCGCGAATTGCTAGCAAAGAGGTGATGGAGACCATTGCTGGTGCGGATATGCAGCTTGGGCGCCAGCAAGGCAGATAAAACACTTAATAATGGCAAAAACTGGATTCTATGAAGTTTTATAATGGGACACCTTTGCCTATCAAAATAAATACGATTGAAAAACAATCATCGATAAAGATAATCCGTTTTAAAATAAGTCGTTCCTATCCTGAAATTATAAAAAATAAAAAAAACTCGTTGTCTCTATAATTAAATTAGAAATAGTTCAATTCAGTTTTAGTATCAATTCGAGAGTGAATTTTTTTTTTTTAATTTTTTTGGGTTTCTTTTGTTCAAACAACTATTTAGATAGTTTACCTATTATCTATTCTCGTGGTCAAGGAAAGTTGCAAAAGGAACTCATGGCGACCATTGATCTAAAGACGCAAGCATAAAGACACTCATTGACAGGGATAAAACAATGTCTGCTACCTACGCTAAAGGTACTGTTAAAGCATAGAACTATAAAATTGGAATGATGCGAGAGATAGTTGCATCATCTTGCCAAAAGAAATCCAGACGATGCTCGAGCACATGAAAAACTAGCAGGCGCCTCTGCATGTTACTTAGGAGTCAGCTGATATAGGTGTATAAAGTAGAAAGCTACCAACACCATAAATCATGCGTAAAAAATTGAAGTACGATGCAAACTAGAGACAAAAAAAAACTGGGCCGGTTTCGTTAGTTCTATCCAATTGGTCCAATTCCACGCAAGGATTTGGCAATTGAACTGGCTATACCAATTTGAATATCATGAAATCGAGGACAAGTTCAACTCCTAATTTGATTTGGGACTAATGTTCACCCCTAATTATTGTCTAAAAAAAATACTATGTATAAAGATCATAGCTAATTTTCAAGAGGGCTAGTTCTTAAGAAGACTTCACGAGAAGGCAAAATTTCATGACAAGCTAGATTAGACATGTGTCGTACTGAAAAAGTACAATTTATACTTCCACGCAATACGAAAAAACATTGCCTTAAATGCAAATAAATAAATTCTTCACAGTGATAAGAGTTGTTATAACTCAATACACTTAAAAGAGAAACTGATAACACAATTCGGTTTGACCATCTAGAGAGATTAATAAAACACACTTCGCATAGAGTCCGGCCACATAGATACCAAACTTATTGGCAAGCATAGTTACCCTAGGTTGCTAACACCTATCCTATAACAAAACTAAGGACACAAGATTGCAGTCGAAAAGTTTCCGGCACAGTGAATTCGACGGTAACGTCGACGACGTGCGAAAGAGGAAAAGGTAATTAGTGGCCGATGGATATCCGACTTTGGTGGATCTTCGCTTATAATTCATCTCAGCTTTGCTTTTGGGAAAGGGTTCATCCCAAAAGAAAATCAACGATTACTAAAGGCGACGCCGGGGGCTCGCACGTGACAAAAGCATGCGCGGAGTGCGCAACAGGCCACCGCCCATAAAAGCCCATTTGCAGACAATAAAATATTCGGAGTAAAGAGACGGGGACGGGGAAGAAGAAAAAAACATCATGACGCCCCTCCTCCTTTGTACTCGCATGACCTGCCATTGGACGGAACGAATGAATCGATGCTCTCTGTACCTGCAAAGAAGGAAGAAAAGATATTAAAACACATACTTCTGACTTTGGAATTTGATGGCGGGGTTTGTCGCGGACGCTCGTTAGGACGCAGATACCTCATCCGACGCGCAGTGCCATCATGGTGCCTCCTTCAGGCCACGAGTTCTGAGGTTGTCATAATTGGGCCAACCATCTCCGTAACTGAAAGGAACAAGCGCACATGTTACGACGAGGGAGCGATTTGTTTGTCTCGGCCATGTCGCGTGGGAGGAACAAAGGAAGGGGAGGGACTGCGGACAGGCTGGCGTTCGCTCCGCCACGAAAATGGACCGAGGAACGGAGTGGATTTACACTTAATGCGGGATTTGGACTTACGGACTCGAATGGGGTATTGACCTCTGGTGCGTCTGGTCACGTGTTGCGTGTCGCGCATGATGTTTTGCAAAGCTTAGTTTGTCCGGCACAGTTCCTCGTAGGCTCATGCCAGGTGCATCTGCCAACTAATGAAATAAATGCACAAAATACATGATGGGTGTTTGCTCAGCCAGCACTCACATTCTTCAAAAGCCCCTTTTTCCTCTTTACCGACCTCTCACAAGTACAACGACTCCTATAGTTGTATACTAGTTGTATACAATGTCTCCGAGTTTATGTTGAATCCCAGAACTCTGCAAGGGGTTTAGCCATACGAAAGTGATAGGCTGACTCGCAGGGAACTGTCCTCGAGCATTTCCAGCATTCTCCTTCAGACGGTGAACCCCAATCTCCGCCAGCCAATCAACATAGTCTAGATGCAATGGCCATCACACCATAGTTCGAACAATGAATCCAGTAAGTCTGAGCAGAAAGCACTTTCATTTTTTTTCCTTGTGATGACAGTAATGCTTGAAGATTTCAGAATTAGAGGACTGCTGCCAACTACATAGTCCAACGTCAAGTGATTGCATTAGCTGATGTAAATTGAGAAAACTCTCCCATTTTATTGCATCAGTTGTGTTAACAAAATACAGGTGATATGGGGTTACATGATATCAGTGGCTAAATCTACTCAAACAGCAAGTTGGGGGAGTTTTTTTTTTGAGATGCCATCATCTTGACAAATGATGACTATTTCTTTTCAGTATCAATCCACTTCAAAAAGCATGCCTGTGAAAGGACAAGTTGCAACTCTGATTAAGCTTTGAGTACTGAGACCGTTTTTACGGTCTCTTTCCTGGACTCACAGAAAGAGAGGAGATGATTCTCGTCACTTGTTCCGAAACCCGTGAGTTTAATGCCGTAGGCTGCCAGCCTACGGATATCCCGGGGAATGGGGGATTGCCAAAGACTGTCCCACCAAGCTGGAGGAAGAAGCGGCGTAAAAGCACACTGATGGGGCTGGCCACGGCAACTCAATGGGCCAGCAAATCTATTCCAGACGTGTCCCCAGCCGACCTGGTTTCCCAAGCCTTCAGACAACAAGTTACTCTGGAAACTACTAAGAAATGAAAAATCTGAGCTGGTGGAATCATCACCTGGAAAAATGAAGGGGTATTAAAGAATGTCATGGGCACTTCAGCGTCAAATTGAACATCCTAGAAACAGAAGTCAGAAAATGGAGTACCAAGATTGTTTGCAGCAGCCAAGGCGGCAACTAACTGTGCGTATGTAGTTCCAACACGCCGGTGAGCTCCGGCAACAACAGCATGTTTTGCACGTGATGCTAGAAAGAAATCCACAAATGCAACCCATCGGGGTGTTGGTCCCCAATCCCTAGTTCTGAAGTCTAGATTATGCAGCTTAGCATCAGCAAGAGATAAATTTCCCTTGAAATGCTTATAGTCAAAACCAAAAACCTGGTAACACAACTCAAAGAAATCAGGATCAACAAACTCAAAACAGTTTGCCTACGCTGACTTAAAAGAATGCAGAGATATCTCTTACATTATTTCTCACAACAAGAAATTCATAGAGAAGAAAAAGTTCAGCAAGACAACTTTCAGTACGTAAATCTGCATTTTATATCTGTTTAATATTCAAAATAGCTAAACCATCCGGACACACATAGGGTCGACTAGCATCCCAGATAAAACACAAATCCTATCCTCTTCATTATATCAGCAGGTAGACAACGTACATAGGAAAAACTGATATTGAGCTTCTTGCTAAAGTGCAGTGTTTGCTTAATAACTGCACGAAAGAACAAATTGCCATGCGAGGAACTGAAATGCCTTAAGTCATATCAATGGCTTATAGAGCTCATTACCTCAGCAAACTCACTTATATTTTGAGAGATGCTCCGGACGAAAGAGGGCGTATCAGATACTATGACCACCCTGGGTTTTGACAATTGCAGATTGCTTATGGCCTTTCTTATGCAGCTTAATGCTGCCTGTGCTGCTCTCAAAGATCTGAAAAATGCCAAATAAAGGTGCTAACATGAGTAACTATGCAGTCCTGCCTTTGTGTACCTACACCTTTCAACTAATATTACTTCTGGGACCTTCTCATTTCTAGTACACTTAATTTTATACTCATGGACAAGCATGGATGTTCATAATTCAGTGAGTGCACCCTATAAAAGGGTTATTTCTCTAAAACTACTTTTCCAGTCTTCTTAGTAGGGGCACATCTCTGCTTTGGAATATTCTGAACAGATCTAATGAATGTTTCCTTATAGAATCTTCAAGCTGTGTTTGCGCAAAACAACACAAAAGAATTTCAAAATAAGAATGTCCAGTATGTTTTACAGGGTGAAGTTGTGAATTAGAAATCTTGTAACCACTAAAGTGGATTCATGGTTTCAGTTCCAAGTCTAGGAGACATTTGTCATTATGCTCATACCCAGTTCCATCAATCCGTCGTATCCCATTCCATTTTCTTGAATAATCTAACTACAACAAAACATTTCTCTTTCTCTCTGAGATGATAACTCTTTTACGGAACAATACCTATTCATTAGCATTCGCATGTGCAGTGTGATATCAGGATCCTGCCTGCCCTGAAGAGCCCAACTGACTGCTTCCTCCACGTCGCTTGAAGGAGATATTAAAACTCTCATCAGTTCCCCATATACATTGGGCCTGGAATCCAAGGTTTCTGGGGATCCATATAATTCAGTAGCTGCAGCCCTCATCTCAGAGTGTATATTCTTCGAGAAGAATTGAGCTGCCACAGCATCGGTAGTGTTCTGGAACCTGTGAAAGAAGCCAACTCGACCAGTGATGCACTGATATAATAATATAAACACCTTCACAATTCTCCTTTTTCAGCTCTTAAAGAAGTATAAAATGGAAATCTGAAGCATTGCTCCCTGTACCATATGATGGGTTGGTCCCATTTAAGCCAGTTGCTACAGAGGACATTTGTATGTGTAGGTTTCTGAAAATCATCGATCCTCATATTTAGCTGCCTTTTATATTTCTGGACGCAACCATTTCGTCTCCAAAGATGCTTGACTTCTCTTAAAGTGAAGGAGACGTTTGAATATGAGATGTAATCTCCGAAAGGATATTTATCCCTGAAATTAAAGCAGAAAACAAGAATTAACAGATTTAAACGTGTCGTTCAACAAAATTTTGGTAATTTTGGGGACAACTCATGCCATAAATGTGAAGTCCCTCCCTGAAACAATCAGAAATATAACCCCATAAACCCAGAGACATAAAATGCCTCACCAGTTAGTAGGAGCTTTAGCATTCTTTGCATCATATTAGGGAGGTAAACAACTCCTACCAAGAGGCAAATATCTAAATTCTGAGCTCATGTGAGCAAAATGTGTAATATACAAATGCAGTATAAAACGTTATGCAAAATGATTTGGTTTAACTGAGCAATCCAAAGAAAAAGTTAAATGAGCAAAGTGATAGACTAAAGATATAAAGCAGAAAGGATTAAGAAAGAACCAATATGCCTGGTTTGCCCAATAATCAGCGACCGGTTCAACATTATGCTCAATGCTGCAGCTGTCAACATCTTATACATCTCATTACCAAAGCCTGCCTCTGATGCTTTTCCCATCACGAAACCATGTCTACAAAACTGATCTGGAGGGAGATCCCTGACTGTGGCAGCACCTAAAATAACCAGAACGGAAGATTCTCAGTCCGATAATTGTTTTGCACGTAATATTCACAAATGTAATGGTTCATGAACCTCTGCTTCATGTTAAAAGAGCCAGCACCTACATTAAGTGTAAGCAAACTGCATTGAATGACTGAGAGAGTGACAGTTTGGCCACATGCATCCATAAAATTACAACCAACATAAAAACATAGACGCAGTACTAACATTGAAGCATCAACAAGTTTTGGGCCGGGCGGAAGGTATAATGTCCATGTTTCTGACATTACATAATGACCCTACTTCAAGGGGAAGCAACCGAATCAAACTGTATAGTCCATAACTACAACAACATAATATTGTTCTCGGTAGATGATTATGATAGGACTCGCAATCAACACCATTCCGATAATTCACCGTAAATGGTACACAATGAAACACGGACACCGCTTGTCCCATTCACATCAAGACGACAAACTAGCTAACATCCCAACGCTTAGCATCGTATCATTTGAACTCAGCAGATAAAACAAAGCCATAGATTCATCACTCGAGACCTACCGGAGCTAAAACCCGAAAAGAACTCAACAGAAGAGGCGAAACAGAGAGATTGATAGTTCACCGTATCTAGAGAAGTGAGCTTGCAATAATCTCCTAACTCGGAGACTTTCCTTCACGAAACCTCCCCTGAACGCCTCCCCCATTTCCTCCACCGTCGCGCACGTCTTCGCTTCCTCCTTCTCCCCTCTCTCCCCACCAATCTCCGCGCCGACGGCGCGAGTCCCGTTGCCGGCGCCCCCGACACGGAGCTTCGCCGGCACGTCCCCGTCCGGAGAAGGATCGACCGACCTCGCGCTGAGCAACAGCAGGCCGAGACCCGTGCAGATCGAGCACGCCAGAAGGACGCATCGGATGGACGCGCGTCTTCTCTTGGGTCCACCCTGGTGCCTCATTGTCGATGTGCTTCGCGATCCGATGCTGCGCACCGAGTGGAAGCTTACGACATTGGATCTGAGCTGAAAAGCCTGCGCGTGATCCGCGCGAATCGCTGGCGCGGCGGTCCCGAAATGAGCGTCGTGGAGCGAGGCGCTCGCGAAGAGGCTAACGTCATTCGTTAGATCGCGGTCGGGAGATTCGGTTTCGAGGACGATGCAAATATTGTCGGTAAGGACGGTGTTCTTGCAGCTCCAGCGGAAGAGGGAAAAAAAAGAAAAAGAAAAAGAAATAGGAATTTGCCCGCAAAAACGCAACGAGGTCGTTTTTATGTAATTTTTTTATTTTATTGTTTTGTCTGATTAATCCTAATTAATCGCAATTAGCTTAGTGTTATCGTGGTTTTGGGTTGCGAATTATGAAGTGCGTCCACTTTTCTGCGTGTATAGACCCTATTGGCCATTGACCAAAGAAAACAACTTTATTGGCCAAGTGGTTCTTATCTTCGATTTTTTTCAGATTAAATAACTTAAGCTTTGTAACGTTGGTG
The DNA here is from genome assembly GCF_016545825.1 of Eucalyptus grandis. Taxonomy (NCBI): domain Eukaryota; kingdom Viridiplantae; phylum Streptophyta; class Magnoliopsida; order Myrtales; family Myrtaceae; genus Eucalyptus; species Eucalyptus grandis. The sequence continues at coordinate 28,529,475 of NC_052620.1, forward strand.
GGACTGTAAAGGATGACGGTGCAGGCGTGTAAAGAGAGCCTTCCGTGTTGTATAAAGTGCAATTCGTGTGACATGAACAAGTTGCGGGGTAAAGTGCAAATTATACGGAGCAAGTCTCACGATGAATGCACTTGCTAAATGATTGGCACGTTTTCGTCATTGTGTATAAAATATTTATGTTTTCATTGAGATGAATTGACAAGAATTGTAACACCAATATATCACGGCTAGGGGAGCATAATAAAAAGAATTATTATAAATAATGATTTCTTGACTACCATGCTTGTCGACACTTTAAAGGTGATTATATGGTTTGACTTTTAAAGTTTCACTTGGTTATGAAATTAAGAAAATTACTAGATTTATAAATTAATGTAAAAGGAGCAAAGATCTCATTCCTATTTTTCCGTAACCTCACAAAGACAATGGTTATCTTCAGTCAACAAATGCTATCTGCGCCTTTCTATTAATGTGATGGTTGCGTTCTTATTTTACATGTTATTGCCCACATGTCCTACTCTCCCCAATTCCTCTTGTATCATCTTCTTTCTAAAGAGGAATGAATATCCTCTCAGTATTTTACATTATTGTGTTTCGGTGATTTTGATGGATGATAATTGAGATGAAACTTTTTAGGACTTTCTTAGGTTGGGCATTCCTTCATGAAGTCTGCCGAGCAAAGTTTTATGTGCTTATGAAACAAAGAAAATCAATAAATTCATATGAAATGGAATAGAAATCTCATTCCTATTTTTTTGGCTCGATTTTGATAGCCAAATTGAATCAAACAACTAGCTTTCAATAATAAATTCTATGTTTTTCTACGATGTTTAGCCCCAAACTCATTTTCGTATTTCAGTAAGGGTTTTGTCACAAGTGTTTCCAAATCACTTACTTAGGCATAATTATATTGCAATCATATTATTTCTACAAAATACAAAAACACTCGATACTTTGAACATAGAATGCCCATAGACTTCGAAAAAATTTACCCTAGTGAGCAGCCATTCAATTGATTGGAAGCTCTATCGCTGCTCAATTTTCTCCATTCATTGCTCAGGGGGCGCTCGTGCCACGAGACATATGATCGAACGACGGGCGGCCTGCTTACCCTATCCAGGCTGGTTAGTCAAACGAGGGGACTTCGGCAAAAAGGTCTTACACAAGAAAGTTCGACCGGCCTATCATTGGCTCGGGCCGGCCCTTAGAAAACGCCGCACACGTATCGTGCCAGTCAACACACGAGGCCCGACCTCAAGGCGGCCACAGCTCAGCCCGGTCCGAGCTCCGCGAATGATCGCTCGCTTCTTCCATTCGGCGTCCGGCAAAATCATTTCCGATTAGACGACGCGTACGTACGCGCGCGCGCTCTACTCTCGGCAGCTCGGGGCGTCGACTCCACGCGCCACGCGCCTTCGCATCAGCCGCCGAGCCCGCGATGTTCGTCACGGCACCAGAAGACCAGGCGGCGTCATTTGTCCCCCACCGCGTCAAAATCTCCACCCCCCCCCCCGAGCGCCGACCTCGACGCCACGCGTCCCGTCCCACCGTAACCGCCTGCGCCCGACCAATCGCGATCCTCCGCGAGATTCCCCTCGCCTGCCGCCCGCCCTCCCATTCGGCGATTCCGACCGCGCTCACGACCGACGCCGCCGCAGGGAATAACTCTCGCCCGCATGTATTTACTGACAAGCTCTGCACCGTGCTATCGCTGCGAAGATTCGAAGTGGAACGCTCGGCTTTTCCGGAAATCGAATTAAATTTTTAATCGGAGGAAAAAGGGAGAAAAAACAATAATAAAGCGTGAAAAGGAGGAAAGAAGGTAAAGGGGAGAAAAATAATTAAAAGGAAAAGAAAAATTAAAAAAGCTCGAAAGGACGTAGTGGGATTGCACAAACAGTAGCCCCCCGACGCAGTTTCAAGAAGATCGAGCGAGCTCGTTTCCCTCCTAGGGTTTTTCTCTACTCCATCCTTGACCTTTCGCATGCAATCGGTCCGCCCCGCGACGTTCAGCTCTTCGATTCCCGCGGTTCTTCACCGGAAACGCCCGGGAGGTACTCGCGATTCCCCAATTCGCGCCGCGATTGGCTTCGGAAGTCGTCGCGGTTTGATCTTTTATTGCTCGGGAATCGATGCTTGCATCTGTCCGTGCTCTACAGTGAAATCGTCTGGTTTTTATCGGTTTACTGAGATTCTGATTAGCGATTGAAGTGGACCAAGTGGTCGGAACGTCTTCGGTCGTGTGGCGTCGGTTTTTTTTTCTTCTTTTTGGGTGCTGCCGGATTGCTTTGTCGTGTTTTTGTGATGTTTGCTCGATCATGATAGGTGGCTGCTGGAGGTTTTGATTGGTGTTGTGTTGGAATCTTGGCTCGAGAGAGGGATCAATTTTCGGCGAAACGTGAGTTTCGATAGGCTCTGCTTGGCTAGGCGTGGGTCTGGGGGTTTGAGCTCGGTGGCAGAGGGGTTGTGAAAATGCCGGAAGAGGACCTCGTGGAGCTGAAGTTTCGATTGTATGATGGTTCGGACATCGGTCCATTCCAATACTCGCCGACGTCGACAGTTGCCATGCTCAAAGAGAGGATTGTTGCCGAATGGCCGAAAGGTTGGGAATTGGTTTTCCATGTACTGGTTTTCCGGAAAAAAAAAATGTTATCTAGGTGCTTTTGCTTGGGGTTTTTTATTTGACTGCTACGAGAGTTCTCCAATTGGAGTGTGTGATTTGAATGTGTACACCTGGGGACACACTACGGCGATCAACTCTGTGTGTAGGTTCCCTTGTCTCAAATTATTCACTGATCTAGGAAATCGATACAGATGTCATAGCTTGACATTGACACTTAGAGAAGGGTTATCATGGCTTATGTGGGGGTAATGGGACTCTTGGCACGCAGTTGTTAGCCTTAAATGATTTTTCTGTTCCTGATTTTTGTATGCTTTGAAACTTACTTGGATAATCGGCCATATAGCATATCTCTTCAAATGAGATAGTTGTGACCTAATTTTTGTATCAGACTAAAGTTGACATGAGTTGTGCATCCTGCAAGGCTGCCTGAACTAGTAATTAAATTTTTCTCTGAATTTGCCCATAACTTTTTTTTATCAATTTCCAGATTCTCTTAATATTTATTTTAGATTGGGTTGTCAATTTTGGTGTTTGGGATGTGAAAGTTGCACATTTGGCAGAAGGAACTGGTCCTGGTTTCATGCTGTGTGCGCGGACACAGGGAGAGAGAGAGAGAGAGAGATTTGTATAGACTGGACAATTTTCTAAGATGGCATATGCAGGTTCTCTTAGTGGCTTAATCTATGTGCTTTGGATTATGTCTGATGACAACTCACATTGGTTTTTACTCTTCAAAATCGGCTAGTGATCATAGCGCTACTGCATAACTAGAACCATTCCCAAATTGTTGACTGACTTATCAAAGTTTGGATACCTACCTGTATTCTTTTTGCTGATTGTACTTATCCATCCTCCTAAAGGTACCTGGAAGCAATGGTAGTCCAGCATTTATGCTCCACCAATCTACATAAATTTCCAAAATCATGTGCTGGGGAGTGCCTTGTAGTAATGAGTTAGGTCTTGATTCCCAAATAGCTCTAATATTTGGCTTCTTAGGTGAATACAAATTAACAAAGCTGATGCTGTAGTGGAAACTAGTTCAATTTTTTCCCTATGGAGTATTCTTGAAAAGCCTTAATTATCCTGATTTGAAAATGAAGCTTTGCAGTCCAGGGTAATTTTTGGGCTAGATGATTTTGATGATAGAGTGGAAATGGGTGAAACAGTTGACTTGATCACCTTGCCTCTCCACTGGGTTCAGATGTGCATTGAAGTGGTCTGAGCGACACTTGGCTTGTTTCTGAAATTCTTTTCTTTGTCAGTCATTTGTTGAAGTGAACAACTCTGGTTTTCGGACTGCATTTCCACGGCGAGGAACTCTGTGCCAGGATATTGCGTTGGTTTCATTGACCTTCCATTGCTACGATGAAAGCTTAGGTTGATACATGAAATCATTGGCATTGCAGTGATGGAACCCTGTTAGTTCTGTCATGTTATTGAAGAAGTGTAAGGCAACAATTGTGTTGATTTTGGGGGATTTAGTGGAGGATCCTTTGCAGCCAGCCACCTTTTTGTTGAAGAAATGTCTCACATTGCTTGACAATGGGTCGTAAAGGTTCTTTATATTCTTGCGGTCTCCCTCTACCAATTAGCTTAAAGCTTTTGGGTTGAACTTTCTAACATAATATTAGAGTTAGTGCTACTATCCCTTTCGCGAATGTATGCAGTCAAACTTCTGCGTGAATGTGCGTAGTCAAAATTCCACATTCTGCTGGTAATCCGACTTGGATGTGGAAGTATTGTCCCACATTGCTTGAGAATGGGTCCTAAATGTTCTTTGCTTAAGCTTTTGGGTTAGACTTTCTAACACTTTTGGATTCTTGAGTACTCCTACTGTCTTTTTCTTTCTGGTTTTTCCCTATCAAGTGATCTTTTAGTGTTTGGGTTATATTGGTGTATGTGTAGAGTGCCACACCTTAGGTGGTGAAGATCTAGTATAGATCGTTTATCTTCACTTAGATATTGAATCATTGCAATAGATTGTTCTAGTCTGTTAATCAGTCCGGAGTCTTGCGATGGCTAATGAACACGATTTTATAAATTACCAGTATGGGCTGATTAGGGCTTGTGGAAGCCGGGTGAGACCTGATTTCACCTTTATAGTGGCCCAGCATGGGCCTTGTTTTTGGTTGCAGACATTCATGAGTTGACTCACTAAATTGGTGCTTTAATCTAGAAAGATCATAAATAAATCGTGAGATTATCTTGCTGGTCTTGGCTGTTCTTAGTGGCTTCTTTAACACTTGATCTTGCTTCTCCGATATAGCTATCATTTTTTTTTTTTTTGGCTGAACCTTAAATATGCTTCGTATCGGACTAACTGAAATAAAAAAAATCAGGAAACTTTACTCATTCATTAAATGCAAATATCTACTCCAGGCTACTTTCAATAAAAAATCAAGTCCACAGAGTTAAGTTTCCTGATTTTTTATTGAAAGTAGCCTGGAGTAGATGTTTGCATTTAATGAATGCTAACATAATCAAGAAATAAAGGACATCATCCCTCTCATGCACTTTGCATAATTGTATTCCTTGCCATTCTGTTGTTAATTTCATTTTTTCTGTCGTCTTTGTAAGATAAGATGCAGTATGTGTTAATCTAAATTAGTTGAAAAATAAATTAGACTAATTTTTTTTATTTCATTTATTTATATTGCATGTTTGTTTGATCTCAGGCTTGCCAAGAAAGTAACAAAGGCCTGTACAAACCTTTCAGATCGTGTTTTTTGTTCATTTTATTCAACTTATGCTTGAGATATTTCCTCTTTTCCTATGCGCTTCATCCTAATTTGATAATTTGTCACAGATAAGAAAATTGCACCCAAATCTGCAAATGACATAAAGCTGATAAATGCTGGCAAAATATTGGAAAACAACAAGACAGTTGGACAGTGTAGAGTACCTTTTGGGGAGCTTCCAAAAGCTGTGATTACCATGCACGTTGTAGTGCAGCCATCCCTCGCGAAAGCAAAGACGGGTAAATTTACATTGCTTGATGTCATTCATGAAAGTGTGAATCACGATCTTTATGAATTTTTTGCTTAGTTTTCCTTTTAAAGTTCTCTGTTCTGGATTCTAAGTGTCAGAAGTATGGACTGCTGGGAAATAAACAGCGAGCTTGTTTCATAGTTTCACATCTAGTGCATTACTGAGAGAATCCTGTAGCTATGGTTTATTTTTTTTGGCCAATTCTTGATGAATTATGGGGAGCTAATCGTTGTTCTTAGCATAAAGGACACGCTGAGCTCCAATCCATAGGGGCTGGTGATAAACTGATAATCTTTTCCCCCTTATAGCCAGATAGCAATGATTACCTGCTCAGTGCGTTGTACAGACCTCTCCAATTAAAAGAAAGATGTTCACCCAGCTTATCTGGAGATGTAATTCAATCTTTAAGTATGCCTAGAGCACCAGGTCACTAATGTCAAATTTGACATCACCTAAACAGAACGCCTCACTCTTGAATGGGATACATGGATACAAGCTCAATTAAGGCATAAATCCATGCTGTATACTGTTTAGAAGTATTTATTTTTTGACTTGGTCATAAGGGGATGAGATTTTTATCCTGATGAAGTTGAAAGCAATCACGAAGATGATGGGATGGGATCTGATATTCTGGCTTAAATACTTTGTTCACTTTGGCTTGAAGCTTGTGGAGAAATAACACTATTTTGCTTGTCTTCTGGATTGTGTAATGCATAATATGAAGCCAGCTACTTTTATATTGATGTTTAGTGAGATGAGATAATCTTTTTCCTAGTATTTTTCTGAGTAGGAAGGAGTACTTATTTATAATACAGAGTTATGGCTAGTATAGTGCCTAAATTTTTTCCTAGAAGGATTTGGTTCGACTTCCCAAGTGAGCAAATGCATATGATTTGCAGCATTTTCATGCTAGCTTCATTTTTGTGCGGGCAGATTTTTTTTTCTTTTCCTTGTTGTCGTCCTCATGGTTGCTGCCAAGAAGCTCTGCCATTTTTTCAGCGGAAGTGCTGTGAAGTGAATGATCTGTTCAGGGATTCTAATGGTTGATCTATACTCATGCTTTATCTTACAGTCTCCCGAAAGTGTTAATTTATAAAAGAATGAGACTCCTGTCGAGATGATTTTTCTTAGGACAGTGATCCATGCAACTAGCACTTTTTAGTTTATATAACCTACGGATCTTCTGACAGTGTATTGGTTTGGGTCTATGTTGTTCAACAGAAAAGAAGGTCGACGAGGTTCCAAGGAAACACATTTGTTCGTGCTCCATTATGTAAGGAAGTTACCGGTGATTCAGATCATAGGATTGTGTGCTTGATGGAGATTTCTCACATTTCCTTGGTGATGGACAGAGTCGCTGGAAAGGATGTATTTTATGATTCGTTCATAATGCCATCCCTCAAATGTTTGTCGGAGGGCATTCTCGTGTACCGTTGCATGTTGATAATTTAGTCGCATTTCTACGTGGGTGCCCTTCTGTAGCTTCCGTCGCTTATCTTTCTTCGCCTTTAGTTTTTCTCTTGTTGCTCTCCCTCTCCCCAGTTTGTTATACGAGGCTTGTGGTCTATGTCGCACCATTCTCCTAGTAGGAAGGATGTGATGAAATACTCTCAATGCTATTGAAAGCATTTTGATTTCTTTCGGTGTAAATTACTCTCAAGAGTGATTTGATAAATATAATAATAGCTACACTGGATATTTGCCAAATTCATTGACCTCAGGCTAAGGTGCAGGTTAGTTTCCTGTGCAAGCTTTGTGATTTTTGGGGTTCAGGAATATAAAACCTAACCGCTGCTCTTCTGCAAAAGAAACGAGACGGTTCTCTCTTCTCCTCTCCTAGCCTTTTTCTATGATTCTTCATAAATCGATTCATTAGCCAAATATGTAACGCTCGCACTGAGCATTTTCCAAGACAGTGGAATGATGTTACGAGCACCGCCACGCGGATGAGGCGACAATGGCTCTATCTTGCCAACCCAAGAGCAAGCAACCCATGTCCTCCCTGAGGGTATACCCACCGCGTGAATACAGGCCGACCAATGTCTTTGACTGGGTCATGGCGTTCTCGCTGAGCGGAACTCCGGCGAACCCTCTCCCTTCCATCACCTTCCTCCACTTCTCCAGCCTCTCATGCCTCTCTGTCCTCTCTGGCCCTTCGCATGCCACTATGTTCCTTATCTCCGGCGCGAACACGAGCTGCTCCACCTTTGCCCTGTGCACTGAGTTTGATGGGAACGTCACGTTGAGCGAGTCGAAGATTGCGGAGTAGTAGTGCAGCGCCTCAAGGAAGCGGCCAAGGAAGTAGGGCCCGTTGTGGCTGGCTTCTTGCTCGACTAGTGTCACTATGCTTGGTGCCTGGTCCCGTATCATTGTCAGCAAACTCCCCAGACAAATACCTGTTTGTGATGAATCGGTTTTATATGAAGCGACGAGGATCAAGTGTGTAAAGTTACGAAAGACGATTCGATATTGGTTGTAAAGATAGACCAGAGTGTGACCAAAACAATTAGCAATATTGTACTTGGAACACGGTGGAGGCAATTAACCGAGTTAACTGCGAGCGCTTCGCCGACCCTCCAATGCAGCAAATGAGGTTTGAGCGCTTCGAGTTGCTCGCTGACCGGATGAAACTCGAACGGGAGACGTAGCGAGCGCGCCAGTTCCGCCAAGCACCGGCCCGTTTCGCTCACCATCTCAATGCATGACCCAACTCCTGTTATCCTCAGAAACGGAGCGCCACCTGGCCTCGCGGCAAGAGCCTGCATGAAGGACGGCCACTGATAACCTTGTAAGATGTCGAGATCGATCACGTGCACGCGTTCCTCGTCTGCGAAGGCCTCGAAGATGGCTTGGTTCGCAGTGAAGTGGGCGAACTTTATGTAGGGACAGGCTCGGTAGAGGATCTGGTGGATCTCCAAGGAGTTTGGCGGGACTGGAGCGGAAAGTCTCGATGGTTTCGAGAATTTGGTAGGGGTGACTCTAGAGGTGAGCCTCTTGTCGAGGGCTTCAGCGAAGAATGACCCGACGCGTTGCATGGAGTCGCCGATCGGGGTGACTACTCTGTAGAGGCGGTCGAGGTACTGCCTGGCCAGCAGGTAGTCTTCCTTGGCGACGGCTTCTGCGCAGGCGAGGAGGAGGTGCACTAGTTGGAGGCCTCGGTCCTGCTCCTGTTGGGACACGAACATAAGTTGTGATAGGTGATTTAGAGGCATTAAATTGCGAACTTCTAAATTTGTTAATGTATGTGCACGCGTGCGAGTGCATATCACCTGCTCACAATTTGTGGGAACATGCACAACGAAGCTGCTTAGCTGTTGCTGCTCTTGGCAATGTTCTCGCTGCAGTTGCTCCGTTAGAGTTGTCGCTGATGCAAGGGACTTCGCGTTGCACAAGCCACCAATCTCCTGGCAAGTCTCGCATTTGTAGTCCCCTCCGATAGCTTCCTCGGCCGGTCCTGCATGGAACGTCGGAGCATTCGGCATTTCCAGTGAAGCCGTGGCAGTTGTCTGGACATCGAAACACTCTGTGGTTCCGAACCCGGGTACTGGCCCGGACAATGAATACCCTCCGAATTCGTCTGTAACATTATAGTCCTCCAAGAAGTCCAGAGAAATGCAGTCGGACTGCACGGTGACCTGATCACTTTTGCGAGCAGAACTGAGGACTCCCTGAAGAGGACTGAGTCCCCTCTCCATGCGACCGCCGCTATAAGGACACCCCTGTTGAGAAGCAAACCGAGGCGGAGAGCAACCCGAAACGGATTGCCCCTGCATTGCCTGCGCATGGTTGTAATTGTGAGTCAAGGCACTCTCCAGGGAGGGCAGGTTTCTCACCGGCGAGCACATCATGAAGTCCGGCCCATCCATTTGGTCTGACGACAGGATGGACGCCAGCAGGGCGGTGGTGGGCGAGTCCATCGTGGGATTGTCGACCACGTCAAACCTCGGCGACGTGTACTCTAGGCTTGGTGGGGTCAAGGCGGCGGCCTTGCCATTCTCCATGCTATCGGGACATGGGAGAGTGCTGTTTTGATTGCGAAGCCGGGTCGTTTGTTGGGAGAGATGGCTGAATCTGCGTGCGGGAGCTTTGGGCCCTGAGAGATCCCATGCTGCCACAAAGTGAATTAATCATCACTCTTTCTGCAGAAACAAGAGAGCGAGGCCTCAACTTCCGAAGTTCCTTCCCTTAAATGCTCAAGTAAACCTGAGAAGGAGACGGGTTTTTTTAGGGTTTGCTCGCTAAGGTCAAGCTTGGAGAGAATGTTCCTCCATGATCCCTCTCGTTCAGCTCATTCCCAGTCTGCCATGATTAAAGACTTCCTTTGGGAAAGGGAAGAGAGAGGATTTTATGTGAATGGATAATGCGTCGTCTTCGACCTCCGCCAAATCCGAGAGGAGGGATTTTGTCGTCCGCGAGGACCGATTTCATCTGTTTCTGCGTCTTGGGAGGTCTGCTGGTCATGACGACACTGTAAGCTGGCAAAAAGGTTGGGGGCTTTCGTTGTTGCATAGTGATCCCTAGGACGAAGTGTGTTTGTCGGAAACGAAGGAGTACAAATGGGAGAATGTGAGGTGGGGTGGATACAAATCGACGGTCGCTTGCGGGCTCATCATATTCATCGTTGAAAAAGTATAAGAGAAGCATATTATTTTGGATCCAGGACTATTGTTGTTGTCAAGAGATTTGGGGATAGATGTGAGATGGGACCACACCAATGAGTGATTCTTTGGATTTGTTGGTTCGGCTTTGCAAATGAGCATTGGGGAAGTGCAAATATCTATAACCTAAAGTCTTTTAGAGAAATACAAATTATGTAAAAAATCCTTTATAAAGCTATTTTGGCTGTGATAATGCTCTCATTCTATTGATCACTAACTAAGGCACCTGAAAAACATGATAAGAAAAAGGAATGAGCTATCATGATCTAGTGAGTAATACAATTCTTCCAAGCAAATCTACTAATCATTATGCACATTTAATACACAAATATAACTCACTTTCACAAAAACCAGAATTGAACAAACCTTCGATACAAAATATGCAATATTTCTTACTTTAACATAATATGTTCAAAACAAAATTATTCAAGATAATAGCAAGCAAACATCAATAGTCTAACCCAATAGTTGATCTTATAAAAATACACATCAATAGCCATTTTCATTGACCAATCTAATAAAACACATGTTAATGGTCAATTCCATTGATTAATCGTATGCTACACATCAATGGTCTATCACATTAGTCAATCTCATATGAAATCACACGTTGATGGTCCATCTGTTGATCAATCTTTTACTTTAAATATCAAAATATGGTCACGTATAATGCCTATGACAAAGCGACCAATATACCCCCTTCATTAAGTCTCCACTTATTTTGAGCCGATGGCTCAGCCTACAAAGATAACATAGATTAGTGTGTGCATACCGACAAGCCCCTCATGGGTTCACAGCAACATGAGCATCAATACTAATTCACAATAACCTCCACAATTCACAAAGCCAAACCAAAATGTAAGTTTCACAAGTCAAAAAATATAATCTTTTTGCAACCTGACTTATTCATCAGAAATACTTTTCGTAAAGCATTTTTCAAATCATTTCAGAACTCGTTTCTTAAACTATAATATATTTCACATCCTTTTCACAACACGTTTCATAAACCAAGTTCATAAATCAACATATTTATTTATACATATAACCTTTTGCAACAATTTTTCAAAAACATTTGACAAATCATTCACAAATACCAAATCATAATAAATGCTCGATCTAAATTTTCTGCAACAAAACATGCTCTCAATAACTTATGATACATTAAATTTCCATAACTTTCAAGACATGAGTTTACAAACTCATAGAAGAAATAGTATCACTTACTTGGGAAAAGCCGAAACTACGACGATTACTTGAGTCGATGCACTCGAATTCCTAAAATATAACCCAACAACAGTATCAAAAGACCAAGTAAAACGATAATCTACTTGACTATACTATGCCTCTAGCGGAAAAGTATCGTTGTCCGCTAGGCACCACTTGCGCGTTAAATTTCATCACGTCATAACTTCCTCCGCAGAATTCTATTTCTAGTCAACTTATAGTCCTTAGAAAGCCATATTGACATATTATAAGAACCCTAACTCAATCGCCCTAAGACCTTGTCGGAAACGATTGAAATTTGACTTAAAATTTACTATTCGGAACTCTGTCCAAAACACGTGCCGAACTTAAAAATTCCGTTCCGGGCAAACCGTAATCTCAAATTAAGATCCATAAAATGCTATAATTTCACAACATTCCAAACTATCATTTATATAAAAATACACCATCCATAAACTCCCCAATCAACCGTAGCAAATCATAATTTACCTAAAACCAAATTTTTAGTCCTAATTTTGACAATTCCTTTAAGTAGACGATTAGGGGCTTCAATCACATATTGGCGTTGCAAAACGGAGTTGAGTTGACTTGGTGAGTCATATAGATCATGAATGCACGAAAATTTTCCCTTTCGTCCTTTCTTCTTTTGTTTCAGATTCTTCTTCTCTTCTTATGCTTCATTCCACGAGCTCAAATAAGAAGAGAGAAAGAGAGTTGAACTTAGGCTTGGCTTGTTGGGCCATATTATTACATTGCCAATCTCTTGTTGGCCCTTTGCTGATCCAATCTAGCCTTGTCGGCCTTCACCAGCTATCCTCAAGTAAAGAAGATGAACAGTAACAATTGGGGGCAAATTGGAAAATTAAAGAATTAGTAAGGGTAGTTTTGAAAGAAGAAAACTAGTTTTAGCATTTGACTAAATGCTGAAAGCTTAATGCTAGTTCTTACTAGCATTGTGCTTTCAGCTATCTCAAGACCAGCATTTGGCCAAAAGCCCTTGTAATAACTTGCCAAATACCCTAACAATTCCTGAGGGGCTTTTGAGGTCAACAAACTAAACCAAATGCACCCTTGAAGGTGCCGTTCTTATAATTACATTAATTACTTTCCAAAAAAATCGAGATATTATGAGGAAATAATGGAATTTAGCTCATTCATTTTGATTGCCATTTTGGGAAGAAGGGGCCGTTCCCAATATTTTAGAGAAGGAAACAAAACTACACCGCGTTAATTGTGTTGTGTAATATTTTTCGAGGCTTATACGTGCAGGGTTGGTTGAGAGCCTTTAAAAGCCTGCAAAAATGGGCTATCAATTTCAATTAGATGTGTCACCCTTCGATTTACAAGAATAAGGGTATGACATGGCTGTCCTTTTACCAAATGACACGGCCTCAACATAACCAAAATTTAGCATGATATCAACATATATATATATATCTACACACACACAAAACAAAGAGAGGGTATTTGATTACAATATCAGAGTTTTCTATAAATCATCAAAAAACTAACTCATAAACTTATCAATTATGTATAACTTATACCAAAAAGTCTACTACAAAAAGTTCTCTTCGATAATGAACACTCATACCTACTTGCGACTCACTGAAAACCTTAAAAACAAATAGATGAGAGGAGTAAGCTATCACGACTCAATGAATAACACATTTCTTCTAAATAAATCGAGAAATCATTATGCATATTTAAAAAACAACCATAACTCACTTTAACACAACATATTCATAAAGTCATGCATAAACAATCTATTATATTAATTAATCTCATCAAACCACGTGCCGATGATCAATTGTATCGACTAAACTCAAATTACATATCAATGGTGCACTCCCTTGACCAACTCATGCTCAAATGTCTGTCACGCTCGTAATAAGATGATCAAAATTCCCCCATTAGTTAGGTCTTTATCTATTATTAGCTGGTGGCTCGATCCACGAGCTAATATTCACACACCCCTCAGGGTTCATAGGAAACTAAGCATCAGCTATCAATCACAAATATCCAGTAATTCACCATCAGAATGAGAGTCATCTCGTAGTTCAGGCATTTAATATATAAATATCAAAGTGTTCTTCAAGAACTACCAACTTTTCAAGATTTTTTCATAAAGGATTTCACAAACTATTTCCAAGCAATCATTCGAATTGAAATCAAAGGATAACTTTCTCTTTCAGACAACAAAATGACAGCAAAAGCACGATCTGTTTTATATAACAAAAGATGCTATTTATCAACTTGTAACATATACAATCCATAATGCTTTTCAAAACACGAGTTTAAAGTACAAAGAAGATAGTGTCACTCACTTGAGAAAAGCCAAAAACCAACTACGGTGCTTACTCAAGTTGACGCACTCAAATTTCTAACAATTAACCGAAAACAGTATAAAAAAATCAAGTAAAATGATATTCTAATGAACAATTCGACTATACTACACCTATTTATTGATAAAACGACACATACATGCTAACGTAAAGCTCACCTCTAGCGGCAACCTATTGTTGTCGACTAGGCACGGCTCACGCTATTTTCATCAATAAAATTCCGTTTCGAGCCAACTTATAATCCTTAGAAAGCTCTCTTAATGTACTACAATAGCCTCAACTCAGCCACCCCAAGACCTCACCAAAAACGGTTGAATTTTAATCCAAAGTTACTATTCAGAACTTTGTCCAGAATGCATGCCAAATGTGAAAATTTCACTCCAAGTAAACCGTAAACTCAAATCAAGATTCGTAAAATCATACAACTCCACAACATCTTATATTAATATGCAACTCAATGACTCACAAATCGGACTTCCCCACACAAAACTCCAATAATTCCGAATTTCAAGTCCTAATTGTGATGATTTGTTTGAATAGACGATTAAAGGCTTCGATCACTTACCGACATTGCAAAAAAAATTTAGTCGGCTTAGTGAAGCGTCTAGATCACGAGCACTGCAAAATATTTCCCTTTTCTTCTTTTTTTTCTTTCTCTTCTTTTTTCTCCTTTCTTTTCTTCCTCCTATCCCTTTCTGTTTCTCCCCGAGCATCTCTCTCTCTCACAAGCTGAAGGCCCCCCAAAATCCTTTTTTTTTTTTTTTTTTTTTTTTTTGACTTTTCAGCACTCTCTTTTTTCTTCTTTTTGGGCCCACCAGCTAGATATTACAAGATGATTGCAAGTTTGATTATTTGGAACAACTGATTGATATTCATGGAACTTAGACTGATGAAACTATAGGAAAATACCACTTTAGAAGGGCTAACCGGTGATATTCTTATCCTTCGTTAAATTCACTTGTAAAGTTTAAAGTTTAACATCTATTTTGTTCAAAACATACTACGGGCAAAGTGAGATTAGACTACGGTAATTAAAAAAGAAAAATCATATATCTGTATTTCTTTAATCAACTAGACATTTGTAGATACTTATGGTTAAATAATGCCAAAAAAAAAGCGCTCTAAATGAATTACTGAAATCCTATTCGAATTATTATTTTGTTAGATAATCTAATCCTTAGTTTGTATGAACATTTTTATTGATATAAATTTTGAATATTAGTCAAGTAATGCGAATACATGAGAAAGCTTAAGACTAATCATTCTTCTTTTTTTCTAAGATTCTTTTATTAGTGACGCCAAACTTGATTTACAGGATAATAATAGGAGATTACGGGTGAAGGGTCTCGGTAAATCGGACATAAATGAGTGGGAGATTTTTCCTCTCTGGCCTATTAAAACAACGGCCCAAATCTTCCATGTATCAAAAGGCCCAGCCCAACTCAGCCCATCAGCTTGCTTTACGCAACACGGCGTCGTTTTTGAGCGCCTTATTCCTCGGACCTATAACTTCGACTGAAAACTAGGGTTTCTCGTCTTCAAGTTCCAGTTTTGCAAATTCGGAACCAGAGGAGCCGGCGCTGAAGCTTAGCCGACAATGGTGAGTCGTCCGATCCTCTCTCTTTATCACTCTCCTTCTCGCTTACGAATCGGCAAGTTGCTAAGCTGGCAACGGCCAGGCGTCGTGGCGGAACTAAGAGTGGCGGTGGTCGTTCGAATGTTTTCGTGTCGTGATTTCGTGCCATTTGCTGGAAATGGCGATCTCCAGAGTCTTCGCTGATTCTAGCGAGATGATCTATAGCGTAATGAGTAAACTTCAGCGGTGGTACGATAATAACGTCGCATCTCGTGCTAGTTCGTCGAGCTTTTTGCTTTTTTCCCGAGTTTAGATATGAGTAGATGCGCTACTTCTGTGTCTATCTGGAGTACGTCTGTTGTGATGAATCTAAGTCGGTAACTTTTTGTGTTTCGCGAATCGAAGGGTCCCAAGAAAGGTGGAAAAGCTCCTGTTGCGGCCAAAAAGAAGCAGGTTAGCTTTGTTACTTCGCGATTAGTCTCGGTTATATTTCGAGGGGATGCGGCTGTTTTGCTGAATTTGGTTGGTCGTTGATGTTTTACCAGGAGAAGGTGACGAACCCTTTGTTCGAGAAGCGGCAGAAGCAGTTTGGAATTGGAGGTGCTCTGCCTCCGAAGAGGGACTTGACACGGTTCGTTAAGTTCCCTAAGACTGTTCAAATTCAGAGAAAGAGGAGAATTCTGAGACAGAGGTTGAAGGTTCCACCAGCTTTGAACCAGTTCACCAAGACCCTCGACAAGAACTTGGGTATGCAGTGACAAAAAGTAATTTTGGTTGTCTGCATCTGAGTTTGTGGTTGGTTTAGAACCATAAGATGCACATGTATTTTGCAGTAACTGGTTCTTCTTGCTTTGCTCTCTTGCCAAATAATATATACGAGATGCAATTACAAGTAATAGCTGCTTATTGAATCTGGCTGTGTAGCTGAGGCAGTTCATTGATTTGATTTCTGGGGCTACAATGTGTATTTTTTTGGTGCTTTATTTTGCATACCTTATTCGTTTCTGTTTGGTGCAATGAGGTACACTTTAGATTTATCAGTTCAGATTAGATTGATTTTTTTTTTTTTTTTTTTTTTTGTGCATGCGACCCAATGGGAAAATATGTTTTTTTATTTTTTTCATGATATTGGGAGGAACTCTGGTGAATCTTGTGCTTGGGAAGTTCATCAATGGCTGAATCTAAATAAATCTGGGATGCTATTGGTTGCATGTTATATTGATGGACCTCATGGCGCTTGTGTGGTTGGTGCACTTGGTTGACATGCCATGCTGGTCTTGACGAATTAGTTAGGAAGTTTCTAATAATTTCTGGTTGATTAGTGTTGGATAGTTGGGCTAGGCAAGAACTTTTCTTTCTAGACTATAAGGAATAGTTGAAGCCTTCTGGGCTCGAGTTTCACCCCATACTTGAGATAAAGACTGAGTTGGAGTAGTTATGTACCCAGTTGTATTTTGTGTTGCTTTCGGATTTTAATCTATTGTTTTGTTTCATTTTATCTTATTTAGTTGCATCTATGACGAGCTTAAAACAATAGAATTTGATTCCCCTACTCATTGAAAAATGCATGCAGCCACGAGCCTGTTCAAAATGCTTCTCAAGTACAGGCCTGAGGACAAAGCAGCAAAAAAGGAGCGGCTCTTGAAGAAGGCCCAGGTTGAAGCAGAAGGGAAGTCAGTTGAGGCTAAGAAGCCCATTGTTGTGAAATATGGTCTTAACCATGTTACTTACCTTATTGAGCAGGTTCCCATTTACTTTGCTAGTCACTGACCTCTTGTTTTCTCTCCTTATTTCTCTCATTCATTTCCTCACTCTCCCATGCTTTGCGGGTCCAATTGTAATTAACACACAATTGAAACTTGCATTTGGCAGAACAAGGCTCAGTTGGTAGTCATTGCACATGACGTTGACCCAATCGAGTTGGTTGTCTGGCTTCCAGCATTATGTAGGAAGATGGAAATTCCATATTGCATCGTGAAGGGAAAGGCACGCTTGGGAACGGTAATGATGCCCGCATTTCCTTCATTGAATTTCTGTCAATGAAGTGTGGTTGAGAAGCACTCATATTCCTACTCTTTTCTGGCAGATTGTCCATAAGAAAACTGCGTCTGTCTTGTGCTTGACCACTGTCAAGAATGAAGACAAATTGGAGTTCAGCAAAATCTTAGAGGCCATCAAGGTAGTATGCAGTTTTGATATATTGTCTCTGTAGATCTTCTGATTGTTTCATCATTTTGGCCAAGGAGAAGGAAATTGTTCTGTGCTTGGATGGCATCTAAAACTTGTATGTTTTTCTTCCAGGCAAACTTCAACGACAAGTATGATGAATATAGGAAGAAGTGGGGTGGCGGGATCATGGGATCTAAATCACAGGCCAAAACCAAGGCTAAAGAGAGGGTTATTGCGAAGGAAGTTGCTCAGAGAATGACCTAGGGGTGATACAAAATGTCTCTTTTTTTCTTAGAGTATTGTCATTTGAGGCCAATGTTTATGTTCATTTTTGTTTTTGTTCTTTCTGGCACTTAGCACCAAACTTTTCCTTTCCCAAAGTGAGACCACAATTTTGAAATTCATGCAACTGCTGTTGAGCATGCTTTTCTTTGAGGTTGGAGCTGATGCATGATGTCATCATATTTCATTGGCTCGTTATTGCTATGGCTCTAGCTATTTTACCTGCTCATCACCTTCGGAAGTCGACTATTCTGCAATGGCAACAAGTAAGACGATAGCAGTTGATGGAGATTGAGATGAAACAGGCATGTCTGAACAACTCCAGTTCGCTGGGCGGAGCGCATGAACTGTTTGTTGGTGATTGGATTAGCAAGCCCTGAGAAACGACAATGCGAGGAATACGGGCGAATGAGCTACAATTCTAGACCAAGTTCTTTTTAGTAATGCAATAGAACTGCGGATATTGAGGACAAACCACAATCTCTAATCGCGAGACTTGGGGTGGGAAATAAACTAATTCAAGGTTCAGGTGCTTATTAAAAATAGGAACAAATAACCAAGAAAGGTTTTTTTTATCTGCGAAACCCATTAGAATTAAAGAGGATTTAGTGGCTCCAAGATGGCTTTGATGTATTGGGAGTCCCCGATAGCTAATGTCATACTCCAAGTGCTTATTTGCTGAGGTACCCAGCTTGCGTTATCATTTTGTTTACCAGGAAGGATTACATACCTTTAAGTCGAAAAATTGGTTGAGGAAGACTGTTTTCACCATCACCAACAATCTATATCTTGAATTTTCGTTTGGTGATGAACATATTTTTTTGTTTATTTATTTTATTAGCGATACAAATGATTACTTTTAAGAAAATATTTTTCAAGTTATTGATTTTCCACAAGAACAAATCATATCCTAAAACATGCATCCGCAGCTTCATGGATATACACAGAGACTCCTCTTTTAAGTGAATATTATACCGAATACTTCGCAGGGCACCCGTTCCACCTCTATCTCTATTTTACTTGATTTAGAAGTCCATGAAGAGCTGTATCGCCCAAGGAATACCCAACGACTCAAGACGTCAGGATTACACAGGCTTGATCATCCGATAGACCGTGGAACAGATCCGGATCTAAAGAAAATGATTACCCATCAGGAGCACAATTTCACAAGATCTGTCTCAAGTTTTGCATGGATGCCAAACTGTACATTACTACTCACACACTGTACAACAAATCGCCCTTAGTAATTGATGACTACAAGGCGGTCTCTCTCTCTCATATACATTGCGACTAACTGTTATTTTGTCCTAGAAACCAAGAGCCAGGGTACATACATTTTTACAAACATCGTAATCTCTATGTACATCTTTTACACTTGATGATGCTTCAGTGGAATCTAGAGTACAAATGTAGACGGAGCCACTATGAGTAGGATCTGATCAATTTGAAGCTTTGCAAAGTCCGAGAACTAAAGAAGTAGCCAAAAAGGAATCCCGCCTTCGTCTTCTCCGGTGGTTTGGGTGAAAAGTTCCAGTTTTGTTTCACCCGCAACGCAGGTTGTCCAATCTGCTTGCAAATCGAATCGATCATCTTCGGATCAACAGGGTCACCAGTCACATCGGTCACATAAAACGTGTCTTTGGCTTTCCCACCTCTTGTAGTTAATTCTGCTCTCTTTATGCACAAGCTGTTCTCGCGAAATATCCGGGTGACATCCGACAGCAGCCCAACCCGGTCAACTATGGACAATTCCAACTCTAAACCCTGCATGGAAGGTGAAGAGGAATTTATAAGGACATCATTGTAGGTGTGTTTGACACTATAGGAATTTCATCCGATGAAGGTCAAGAATACCTCTGATGCCCGCCTTTGAATTGCCGCTTCGAGACACTGTATAATGCGCTCTCTTTCAGCTTCCGAGCCAATAGGGAGCCCATCGACATGCCGAATATAGAATTCCTTGAATTATGACCATATGGAAAGGGTTAAGCTGAAATTCAATGAGTAATGAACATGCAAGTCTAACAAAAGAAATTGTGCTGAAAAAGTCTAATCTGAGGATATGATGGATGATCCAGAGGAAGGTGTGAACAACAATGTCAATACAGATCAATTGATGTAATTACTTATTTTCCTCAACTATCCTAGCTAAATAAAAAAGGGCAAGGTCCTCCATGTCACCTGGTAAGCTTCCTTTCTCCCGGTTTTCACCATGCCATGGAAGACCACATACTGCATATCCGTCAGCGTGCAGACAATGTCGAACAATAACTTTGGTCGATCTTTCGACCTCATAGTGACGATGGTGTAGTCTCTCTCATCACAGTCCATAATAGTCACATGGGGTCTCAGGCTCTGATCATCAGCCTGTCCGATGCTACTGTTTTCAAACCTCTGGTAGTCCCTATCAGCAAACATAATCTGATGCAACCTTCTCTCCCTACTGGTGACCCCAGGAGGCGAAAGAGTTGTCTTGGCAGTCTTCATGTCGTCATCTCCTTTAAGGATATTGAAGAGCATTTCCTTGATTTTCGCGAGGCGCTCGGGATCTTTGATTGCAGAGCCAGTGGAATCATCTGTGACATGAAGAACTGCTGCTGCCCGGGCATTGTGAGTCCATATCTCACCATTTACTATATTGCAGTGGAGGTTTGTGAGCACTGCACAAACCTCGGACAGTAGACCTGGCCGATCAGTTCCAGTGAGTTCAATGGAGGTGTGTTCTTCAGAGGGCATCACGCCCACAGACCCTCTCAGTGAGGGAGCGAAGCTCGCACTTTTCTCAATTCTCTGCAAAATGAATAGTTCAAATGAGGTAAAGAACCATCTCTCCATGGATGTGTGCTGTGAAGACCATTTACAACACGCTAGGTGCTGTTTTAGTCATCCAGACAAGTCTCGTGAAAAAGATATAGGATGTCACATGACAGATAGGAGTAGTGATCTGACTTACCCTCTTAATATTTTCGGTGACTTCCGTGTCTCTGATTTTCTTACCATCACGG
This sequence comes from Eucalyptus grandis, assembly GCF_016545825.1. Classification (NCBI taxonomy): domain Eukaryota; kingdom Viridiplantae; phylum Streptophyta; class Magnoliopsida; order Myrtales; family Myrtaceae; genus Eucalyptus; species Eucalyptus grandis. Next base: position 28,550,342 of record NC_052620.1, read on the forward strand.
TCCACGACATGAAAAACTGAAATTTCGGACAGCAGAAAAAGACAATAAGAGACAAGTTTGAGAGCTTTAAATTCTCCCTTGATATTCAACGACTTAGAGAGAGAGAGAGAGAGTCCGATCTCACCATCCATGAACCATCCACCATCAGATGATATGTACGCTTTGGTTATGACAAGATTCAAATCGGTGAGCACTTGGACAACTTCTAGGAGAATTCCATGTTTGTTAACACTATCAACCTGAAAAACAGCAGACGTTCAATTATAATGATTCTTAGTGACAAGGAGGCAAAGGGAACCAATTAAAACCCATCATGACTCCATAGGGCAAGTCAAGAACCCGATCAAGCTCGCTTACGAAGCACAAAAACAGACAGAAAGCGAGAGGTTCACCTGGATAACCGTAGCATCTCCAGAGGCATTGTGGTCAACGACGACCCTGCAATTACCACAGTGACGCACAGCAAGACTTAAAAATCGTCCATAGAGAACATTTACATGGGAGATGACTGGTACAAATCGTCATAGCAGTAATAACAGCACCCCCAATCACAATAACTGAGTTGAATGAGGTTTCGAAGCTGATGGAGTCGGTAAAACATGTTGTATGAGGCGATGGGCCTAATAATTCTCAGTGGAAAAGATTGTAGATGAGCAGATATGACTTTCGAGGCGCTCATCGAGTAAGTTCAATGGGATTCGCTTTGGCATTTTAGAAGAAAGCACATAGGGAGAGCCCAACTCTATCAAGCTGAATTTCTGAAAAAGAAGTACACGACACGAATTTGAGAGCTAATCACCAGAACATCATGAAATTGCACAAGGAAAAGCATTATCACAATCAACGACCGCTCCGACCCTCTGATCAACTTCATCTCCGTCCAAATTTCACTTAAAACGGAGCACCAACCGATGAATCGCTCTGTTTCGGTTGAAAAGTTATGAAACCATAGAAGAAAAACACTTCCTTGCCAACAAGCAGCCCATGATATCAGCGTTTGGGTAAGTACTGAGGTAAATGATCAGATGACACACAAAGCTAAAAGTCCTCTATTGCATCAAGATGGTTATCAAATTAGGATCTTTTCAAGAAATTACCGCACGAAATGACTTGATGACATCGAGATTAGCCACAAATCCTTAAAGGGCTAACCAGAGGGTGCACACCTCAATCACCAGATAGCTAAGAACGGGAAAAGAACACCAAGAAAATCAACAGAAACGCCAAGACCCGTGAATCTGAGCTGAAGATGAGGAATGGGGGAAGTATACCTTGGTGGGTTCATCCTCCTGATGAGCTTCGCGTACTCGTCGTCCATCTCTCAACAGCTTTTCTCTCTCTCTCCCTCTCTCTCTCTCTCTCCCCCTTCCGCTTCCAAGAACACCCCCCAAGACCTTCAAGATTACCAAGAAAAGGAGGACCCTTTTTGCAGAGAAGACCAAAAGTGGGTTCTGAGATGATCCAATACGATCCTGTTGTGACGTGGGCAATTATGGCTCCTCCAACATCCGGGGAATAATTTATCCAGGAAGAGAGAGAGAGGAGCACTAAAAAAAGCTAGGAAGCTGCCTAGTAGGACAGGACTACAAAGAAAATTTCCCTTTTTTCGTCTTGATTCTCAAAAGTTGTGATTTCTCCTGTGGATTGCAAAGGGAATTCTCTAGCTTGCATTAGGGTCAAAGTTAGAGTCATTAGAATCAAGATAAGGATCTTGTAGGTCCTCAAAATTTTCTTTTTTTGCCGACCATTCAAAAAATCTTATGAATGATGTTTCAAACGTTACAGATTATTTATATTCATCTCTCTACTCCAATTAAAGACATGCTGTTTATATTGATCATGAAAGATTTCTAAGAAATTACTTTCTTGCGATCTAATCCTGAATGGTTATGGCAAGTGAGAATTAAACCTATAGTCTCATTTTCCTTTCTTTTTAGGGACAATAACTTGATCATTTCATTACTTCGACAAACTTTCTTCGAGTTAAAATCACGATAAGTTCATTTCACTATTTTTAAAGATCATAATGACAAACAATTGCTTTTTCGATAAAATAAAAAAAAATCATAACAAAATATTTTTTGAAGAAAGATAACTCAAATACTTTTCTCAATAAAAGAAACTAAATACATGCCTTCATAGTGTGTTAATCGCAATTGCATTTACTTATTACAAATCACGTGCATAATTCTAGATGTGCCTGATCTTGGCTCATGTTTGAATAACATCTCAAACTCAGATTAATCTTGAAGGCAACACTTGTCATCCTATGGATGGAGCTTTTCATAACACAAATGAGAAAAAATTGAACATATCACGAGGAGCAATCGAGCAAAAGCTATTAAAGAAAGAACTTCACGAACTTTATAATTTATTTACTTTGATATTTATTGAAATAGCATGACGTCACATGCAACATGAGTGATAATGGATAAGACATTCCATGGAGACCATTGGCCTCAGTCAGATTTAAGTCTATCTTGATCCAACTCCATTTCGAAAATCCACCATTTCTTTGCTAAAATTTGAGAAGAGTCGGTTAGGAATAGGGCCTGAGCCGGATCCCAAAACTCGATCGGTCATGATCATCCATCAGGTCAATTGGACAAGGTCTCTTTACAAGGATAGGTGATGGTGGGAGAATCACTATGGCATTGACACGTGACTTTTGTCATTTCGGTCGCTGTTGTGTCTCGTACCCACGTTTTTTTATTTCCATCTCCCTCTGCTTTTTGTCCAACCGCGCTCCGAAAGTTGTCATAGGTAGCTGCTATTGGCTCGATCCCACTTTTATGCGATGGATAAAAAACTCTCTCCGTCCGTCCAACCCATCTATCCACTGACCCTCTTTTAGTGCCTTTGGATCGATACTTTTGTTTTAGCTTTCTGGGATTTTCATCGTTAGTGCGCTGTCCCATGCGAATTCTCTCTCTCTCTCTCTCTCTCTCTCTCAATGTACGAAAGACGCTGCTCCTCTGTTGGGACATCATCCTCGTTGATGTTTTGTCGACGGCAGGGGTTGCTTATAATCTTGATGCTCTTTTTGACTGATGTAGCGAGGCCCATCCATCTCCCTCCCTCCCTAACAGTCATTTCCCTGTCGCTATTGGAGCAAGTCCCGCGCAAGCAGCCATCAATCGGGAACTCCGAATAGTTTAACATCACGCCCTTTTCGGCTTTGATGATCTCCTCCTGATTTTTTTAATTTGCTTTTCGGAGAGCAAGCCATCTTCTCGGCACGAGATAATTGGCAGCATCATCACCTAATCTTCCTAACCCTACTGCTGAGATGTTGGTGAAAAGACCCTAAAGCGTGGTCAGAGTTTGGTCCAACGCTTTTAAATTTAAGGTTAACGTCACGAAAAGTTTTAAATTTATACACTCAAAGATCAATTCACGTCAAATCTAAAATTACTATACTTGTGATGAATTTATCTTTTATTAGTTTCCCTTCAATTTTACTATTAAATTGCTCGGTTGAATAACATAAAATAATTGATGGATGTATCGACTTGAAGTTTTATCCTTCATTTATTACGGATGAAATATTTTATAATTTTTCATGATATTAATTTAATTTAATAAAAATTAACGGAAGGTAAATTGTCACAATTATATTAATTTGGAATTGATGGTTGTGAAAAAAATTAGGTAAATTTATATAAACTTATGAAAGTATAAGCTCAAGAATAAGCCGTGATGGAATAATCTTTCACTAATCCTATGCCATTTGGATCGATGAGTTGCTTTTGATCATATCACGAGATAGACTAAATTTGGTGGGTAGCTGTCAACGTAAGTAATAAACGGGTCTAATCAATTGAAACAGGAAATATAACAAAAAGAAGAAATGAAAAGATTTTGTAAAGTTTGATTGGGATACTTTTCTTTCCACTTAAAACAAATCTTGCCTAGTGGGGCGTGGACACATCGCCATGCCTTGCACAAATTGAACTCTTCTTTCTTGCTTTGCTAGCCACCAGCCAGGCTAGCCTAGCCACATATAAAACCAATCAACTTCATTCTCTCTCCAATTACCCTTGCTTTTTAAGGGCCAAGTGGCTTGGCTTGATCTCCCTTCGGTAGACTCGCCGAAAGAGAAGCACAGCACTCGATTCAATGGACAGGTCAAGATCGAAGTATTTGATTTTTGGCGATCTTTTGACGTTTTGGCTTATTAAAATTAAGGGAGTGACAGAGAATCCGTGAACGTGGAGCTCCTCGGGCAAGCCATCCTAATGCTATAATTAGGTTTTGCAGTAGAATAGGATTTTAGGTCGTGTACTTTGGATTGTCCGTTTGCGCCAGCAGCTTGCTCTACCGACTCGTGGATTCGTGGCTTTCTCGTGTCTTTCCCAATTGTCGTTTGTGGGATTCAATGTTCGATTTGATCGGTGATGGGAAACCACGGTAGAAATGGATGTGCGGAAGAGGACTGTGGAGACAGTTACAGCATTTTGGCGTTGCAAGTTTAAACATTGTCAAAGTAGCACGATCCATATTAGGGTTGATTGCTGAACAGATTAGCATAGTGATATAAGTTAATTCCTGATGAGTCCCTCGATGTCAAACAAGCCCTACCTCAAGATGTGATTCCATGGGTTGTGGGGACCCACCAAATTCAATTTCAACTCGGATTATATCCATTTAGGGCGGCAGCAGTTGCTTATGTGATTTTTTTCATTAATATAATGAAACGCGTCCATGATACGTTTTAAAGACATTAGAGATTAGTAAATGAGCATCACTTATTTTTGGTTGGCGAAAAGTAAAGAGCAATGATGCGACGGTTTTTTTATTGTTAAGAAACTTTAATAAAACTTCTACAAAATGATGAGATGGTTTTTGATCAAATATTAAAATGAGTAGGGCCCACGTATTGATAATAATCAATCAATTAAAAAAACGTCACGTCACTTAAACAAAAAAGCAAAAATTTATTTGAATTCGGGTCCACGTAAATTGGATTCTTACACGTGACCTTTACGAATATTACACGAGTCTCACATGATTAATGAGTAAAGATTTATTCGGATCTATAGAATCAGGTTCGGATAAGATCCTATCCGGCAAAAGAGTTTTAGTGGGACTTTTTAACTACATACGAAAAATTCCTCAAAAGTAGACGAGGATAACTTTACAAAGCACAAACGACGGGCCGAACGAAATGCCATCGTGGTGCAATTTACAGTGGTCTACGAAGTTACAACGCCGCAACATGTCCACGTCAAATGGAAGTCGCAGTGTCTTTCCGGAGACATTTCGCGGTCGCATTTACTCATCATGCTCGATTCCCCCGATCGCGCACGCTTGTCTCCTTTACTCATCGCGGGATTGCAACGAGTCAAATTTGCGAGCGCAGCCGTTTACTATCGAGGCGTGAACAGTGGATAGTGGTGGTGGTTCTGTGGCGATGCGCTGACTTGTTCCGGATAGAACAAAGGCGGGGCTAGATTCCTTGGGCGGCGGGGGGTGATAAGGAGTAGAAAACCGACCGTCATTTGTACTAAGGCTGACTAATTATGGAGTAGATTGCTTGTCAAGCCTTGCTTTGATTAGTCGCTTTGATTAGTCCGCATGCCTGGACCGAGGAAAGATGGGTCTTTTGTTTTACTTACTGGGCCTCGTAGATTCTGCACTCGCTCCTCTCCATTCCTAAATCCATCAAGCCTTGGGCGCGGTGAGCTCTTCCTCAGCGAAAGGAATCGCGGGGCGAGCTCTGTCGATGAACTTGAACCTAACGAAACCCTCATGTGAGGCTCACTTGATCTAAAAAGGTCGACATTCTTCAAGATTGTCGACCGTGCTCGATACGACTGAAATGGGGAGAAGCGTATCGCTGGGCTCACATGAGGTCGGCTTGTGCGAATGTGGCTCCTACTCGAGTGCTTCGAGCGCAAGGATGGAGGATTTCATGCTTGCAAGATGTGAAGCGCGAACACGAGTCTCACTCCTATGATGCGGGAGATGCACCACTGACCCGGAAAGGAACTTTGATGCTTCCTCATAATTTACATCGAGCTTTGACTAATTGAACTCGATAAAACGTCAAGGTGTTGTCTTTTACAGGGAATTAGGGTTTGTGATTGTACCGATAGATCAAGATCATCATAACCTAAGAAAAATCGGATCTACGTTCAATACACATTGAAAAGCTTATAAGAAGTTCTTGGGTTCTATTACTTGCCGAGTTAGTCGCCTCGGGACGAATTAAACTTGCAATTTTCTCCATTTCTATGAACGCAAGGGGTGTCGTGGAATAAAGGCTACAGATTCGAGAGAAATATAGCGTGACGGAGAAAAAGAGATTTAAAGTCGAATATGGATTTGTCACTACTCTTTCAACCTTATTTTGGTCCATAGCTCTTCACACATAACTTCAAATATTGCATCTCCTCGAAACGTATCAAGAGGACCACTTCAAAATCGTTCCAAAGTTCGACCAATTGATGAGCCATCGATCTAAGTATGACCAACTCATTTTTTCTTCTTTCTTTTTCGAAATCTTTCCAAGCTAAAATGAAGATAAGATAAGCAAGGACGATGAAAAATATAAAAATGGATCATAACAGATATTTCAGTGATGAAAGTTTTTTTATTTTTCCTGCTCATTGATTGCTGTAACTGCAGACGCTGATGTGAACACAGTAGCAGTTGCAGATCGTCCTGGACGTGCTCGTCTCCACACGCAGAGAGAGAGAGAGAGAGAGAGAGAGAGAGAGAGAATAAGTCAAAGACTAGTGTCCATATTCAACCGCGTCCTTGACACCATCTTGAAAAGGAAGCAAACACCGACCCATGAGCCGAGAATGTCTGTACGAGACAGAGGCGATCTGGGTCCGCTGATTTAGCTAAAATCACGGTGAGCTCAGTACAAAGTGAGCTTGAATTAAACAACAGTCAACATGTTTCCAATTCATTGAATGATAAAATATCTCAAAACTACCGAATCTGCATATGCCACGCATAACAATGTCACAAGCATTCCCACGTCATTTTAGTGCACCAAGTCCTATTAATACATGAACAAACCGAGTCCAAAGATTTAGTACATGTAGCATTTCTATTAGTCTGCATAGTAGTTAGTACATACCAACGAGGAAGACGATTGCACAAAAGGGAAACAGAGAATCCATGACCATGTTATGCGTGGCATATGCAGAGCAGAGCACACCCAGATTCATTAATTTGATCAGAGCAGTAAACCTCAGAAGTTGCAAATATGTGTGACTCGCACATGGAAACTCAGCTAAAATTCATGAACAAAGAAGTTCGGATGTCTCAGAGGCTGATATGGTGACTACTGCTTGTTTCGAGCTTAAAGAGGATTGTGCTCGGTTGCTAGCACATGGAAAGGGAAATATCACAAATCAGCCATGCCAAAGCAACATCCCCCATTGAATGCAAATTTGATAAATTCTTAGAGATGCCAAAAATTTGGGTTCTTACCGTGCCATTCGGACCCTGATCAACAAATGACAACGAATGACAATTGATGGGTGATCATTTTTGACTTCACAAAGAGGGAGGACCCAAAGAAAGAACTTCTACAGCAGCAAGATAGTGAACAGAGACAACACATCAGAAAGTTCACGACGAATTCATCAACAACGAGGCAAGAATCTGAGATCAATATATATTGGCATCAAACGTCCTGTGCCATCAAGGTCCCTTTCAGTGATTATATTGTTAATGTCCATGTACATGAGACCACTACAGCTTCTCTGTCCAGTAGATATGCTTTTCCAACGTCAGCCAACATTTAAGGATGATATTGATCGTGTAACATGACTTGATGATCTATATTATACGACATCCAGGTCTTCATGCAATTCAAGGCAAAAGCATGCATCAGTGCCCAAAACTCGACATGAGGGACAATCTATGGAAAAACGATTGCTTAATGCATAAATAAAGGCACCAATAGACCAATTATATGGTTAGAGGAGCATTTTCGATCCAAATATACAATAGTTCCTTTAGCTAAGATTGATACTTTATTGCTGCTTATGTTGTGCTTAAAAGAAAGAAGCAAAGACAAACGAAGGTCCAAATAAGAACAGATGCGATCATGGTTTAAGTGATGGTATATTTGCATCTAAGTCCTCTAGGCTCAGGCTTAATCTCCAATATGAAGTACTAATTTGCTATTGAGTTGAACTTCGAGGGACCACTGAGGTAGAACTTGGAACCTTGGGAAATTAGGACCCAGCACAGAGGAAAAATATACCACTAAGTCATTAAGCTTAATCTATTCCTTAGAAATTTATAGTAGAAGGATAAAGGCCAAAGAATAGGAATTACCAACCTTAGGTTTCTTGCAGCATATTTCAACTAAAATGATTCCCTACGTGAGACTGCCATGAAAATATTTGCTTCAAGCATTTTCATACCTTACAGCTAGATTACAAACAAACTGCTGACATGAAAGAACATGGCAACTACACAAATTCTTACTACTCTTCAGTCTTCAGGGCTCAAGAAAACATAATTCACCAAAAACACATTTGATCGATGCAGAGGTTTTCTTGGAAAGTAGATAAAAACCATGATATTTTTAATATCGCCACTTTGACACAAGAAAAAGGATGCCAAAATTTGAGGTAGAGATATGACATAGCAAAAAAAAACAGCTACCAGTTACGAGTGAAGGGTGATACGCATTGGAAAGCCAGATGATAACAACTATTGAAGTGATCATTCGACGTGCAAGTGAAGCCCATGATTAGCAGAGTTATGAAAGAAATTTGGCATATATGATTATGAATCACTCTGATTTCACAAACGAGCAGATCGCCACTCCATTGGGGCCTAGACAGAATCAATGACTAAAGATGGATCTCTACACTATCAACACACCTCTGAAATAAGTAAGAAGAAAACCTCAAAGCTCAAACCCAAGCTATTTGCTTGTGTAACCTCTCATCTGCAAAAAGGACAACACAAAACCAAAAACCACATGATTGATCAATAAGAAATGCTTCTCCAATCAATGCAAAAAGGATCGAATTCCAAAAGTCCTTCCATTTACCTGTATATGGAGACTCAAGGCCATGAAATTGGAAGAAATTTTTGGAGGAAGCAGACCAAATCCAGTTCCCTCGGGAAAGAAAAATATGTTCCATCTCCAAAAATATGAACTCACTAGGTACAATATAGAAGAAACGCCATTACGACCCAGAAAAACACGCATCTTCCCCAAAAAAAACTCCCCTAAATTCCTCCTCTCATCTCGAATTTCGATAATCATTTTCAAGAGAGAAAAAAATTCCACTACTGTCCTCCTGACTCTTGAGAATCATCCTTGGCTGCTGATTGCTGCTGCTGGTGTTGATGTTCTTGATGCTGATGCTGCTGTTGCGACCTCGCTTGCTGACCCATCTGTTGATAAATCTGATTCAGAGTCTGTGGGTTCAACACCCCAATATGACCCTCTTGAGCTGACAACCCGAGCTCCAATCCAGGCAACTGCTGATTACTCATGCTCCCACTCAAAATTGAGCTGAAACTCATGTGACCCATGTTAGCACCCGCCATGTCGAACCCCGGGAACCCGATCTTCTGCAAGTAATTGGGCCCCTCGCCCCCCAAATTCGCCGGGGCGGCAGCCGCAGATGTCGATGCCGATCCGAACCCGAACCCGCCGACCCCGGGCCACATACCCGCGGCGACGTGATGGGGCCTTCCCAAATTCCCGCCCCCGCCGGCCATTGCCCAGGGGTGCCGGCCGCCCGGCCCGAGGCTCGGCCCTCCCAGGTCGTCCAGCTTCTGGTGCAGGCCAGCCGATATGGAGGCGCCCTGCTGGGAGACGGACCCGGCGGCGCCGGAGAGGGCGGAGGCCGGGATGGTGCCGCTCCCCGTGGCGGCGATGATGGAGGGCTCGGCCTGCTGGAGGAGCCATTGGATGGTCTCGCCGTCGGACTTGTGGCCGAGCTCGCGGGTCAATTGGAAAATCCGGGCGGCGCATAGGGCGGGCATTCGGATTCTCCGGCCCCGGCCCTCGACCTTGGTGTGGCGGTCCTTGTTGGAGCTCCGCTTGGGGGCCAATTGCTTCTTCTGCTCGCTGTCCTTGTCCGCAATCACAATCTGGAAGTCTTTGATTTCCGCCGGTTTGTTCTCCTCCATGTTCTGAGCCGTCGTCCTCTGCTGCTGCTGCTGCTGCTGTTGCTGCTGCTGATGGTGATGGTGGTGGTGGTGGTGGTGGGACTGAGGCGGTAGGCTCAAGAAACTGGGCACCTGCTGCTCCTGATGTTCCAGCTGCTGCTGCTGCTGCTGCTGCTGATGTTGATGATGTTGATGATGATGCTGCTGATGCTGCTGCTGCTTGGAGCCCTTGGGATCCATGAACAGGGCCAAAAGAGGAGAGGGTGCGCGTTTCTCCGTCGTTCCGATTGAAGAGGAAAAAAAGAAGGAAAGAGAAACGACAGAGGCAAGGACCAAAAAAAAAAAAAAAAAAAGGAGGTTTTTTTTTTTTTAAGACTTTGATGAGCTTTCACTGTTTTTGGCAATGTCTTCATGACAGACAGACAGACAGACAGACCCCGAGAGAAATTTAAAAATTAAGTCGGGTAAAAAGAAAAAAAAAAAAAAAGTATACGACTTTTCTTTAAAGCTTTTACTTCAGGGTCTTCGTCGAGGCTGCGTTATTTTTCGTCTCTACTCTGTTTTTTTTTTTTTTTTTTTTTTTTTTTGGGGTCATATATTTCTACCCCGTTAAGACAAGAGCGTATCTCGGGTTCTTGACCGGTCCGAAAGCGGGTCACCCCGGCCCACTTCAACCTCCAGACTCTGCAAGCCCCCCCGAAAACCAGAAATTAGAGGCGCGATTTTCCTCGCGGGGACACCGCAGTACGAGCCACCCTCATTCCCACATTCCCGACCAAATCCGATTATTGCAATGACCATGTCCTGAAGAGGGGAGGGGAAAAAAGAGCACGAGTCGACTTCCGAGGTGGAGGGCCGCCGCCGCGACACGTGTCGGGTTGGTGGTGGGGTTTGCTTCTAACCCACTCCAGGCCCATCAAAAATCTCACAGATAGAGAGAGAGAGAGAGATGATGCTATGCTCGTGATGATAATTAATGCATGGGATCGGAACAGAATGAGATGAAAACTCCGCAGGTAACGGACCAGACCGGTCCAGACAGAGGGAGTGCGTCGGTTGCTCCTCGCTCCGCTCTGATATTTATTTTATTTATTTTTCCTTTTTTGGGTTGGTTTTTGCGGAGCATTAAAAAGGGGAGCTTTAACTCGTTTCACTTTTGTTCATCCCGGTCGGGGCGGGTGGGCCCCATTGGGCCCCACAGAGGAGTTCCATGGGCCCGGCCCTGGAAGTTCCATCTCCAAGATCTCCGTGGGGTTCTGTGTTGTGGGGGATCTATGTGACCTCGAGCGCTCGCGTAAGCTGCGAGCAGCTGAATGTCTCAGACAGACAGAGAGATTCTCAGGCGTATTTATTTATTTTTACATTTATTTTTTTAAGGTCGGAAGCAGAGGAACAGCTGGAGAAAAGGACGGGAAGGTCCTCCTCTTCGAATTCACTCCAATGGACAAAGGTGACACCATTTCATTAAGGCAAGGCGATAACTCCCGGCGGCTTTCTTTAATGTCTCGTATGGAAAAACCGTCTTTCGATTATCTGCCCCGATTTCTTCTTTCGGTACCCTTGGCTTCATAAATTTTCATTAATTTAACAATCGTTGTGTTAATCAATGGGGTTGGAGGATGATTAATCGTTATATATACACACGCACATAAATTTCTTCTTTTTTTCCAATTTCTTTTGACTTGAGGAGCCTCTCCAGTGTATATCTCCAGGATCCGCCGCTTTCGGTCAAGGAATTTCGTGTTTTTATTTTATTTTATTTTATTTTATCCCGTTCCTTTGATGACTCACACGAGCTTTCCCACAGGAAAAAAATAAAGAGAGGAAAAAAGAGAAAAGGAAATCGAGCTGGTGGTGGATTGACACGTCTTGATACACTATTTGCACGTATTCCTTACTTCTAGTGGCGTACCGCGGATGAACCCTTGAGGCCGCGGACTCGTATTTTGGTCCGAAAGATAAAGAATTCAAATGTCAAGTCAAATGATGATGAGGCATGACCGGTTGGGTATAATTAGCCTAAAGTCACTTCGGAATTCAAAATCGCGAAGGATGACATGTTTGAATGACTTGTGAGGGCCTCTTTTTCTTCCCTATCATAGGAGCCACGAATTCAATGTAAAGGAAGAGAAAACGGATCATGTTAAAGTCTCCTCGTGAAAACTTGTGTTCTTTTACAGGGACCGTGAAAATTTTGGATTTTTTAGACCAACTCAATATTTTACTTAGAATTATCCCGCTGACTCTTTATATATGCTAGCTCTTGAAAAAACTAATTATGGGTATGAACGAAAAATTTATAAGTGTGAGAGACGCAGATGGCGGGCTTGCGTTTCGTAGAAGATTCAACCAAAAAAAATCACCAAAAAAAAAAAAAAAAACTTGCATGAATTGTTCTGTCACCATAATGCAGACCCCATTCCACTATCTCACTCGGAATAATTAAATTTATCTGCTTTTATCTTTCATCATTAGTCTCTCAACTTGAGCGAGAAGCAAATGACTTTAGGAATTGTGGATGAATCACACAAGGGACGGAATGATTGGCTCTTTTCCCCTTTCTTTTTATCTTCTTCCTTAGCTTTAGCTTTGATGTTGAGAAGACCAATTCGATGGGAGGGGTTGCCATCGATGATGATGATATGGATGACGGTGATGACGATGATGATGAGGATGATGATGGCGATGGGGATGGGGATGGGGATGGGGAGTATGTGTGCGTACGCGATTGAATTGGGGGTCACAGGTGCTTCCCATCGTGGGGACAAAAGGAGGCCCCCCTTCCTCCCCCCTTCCTCTTTCTTGAAAGCTAGCTGTTGAAATATACATCAATGCACACACCCCCTCTTGTGTTTTTTCAAAGATGGGAATGGAGAAAAGATCATCGCTTTCATATTAGGGTTTTCCCTCTTGAGGCTCAATCATTATTTTCTAGAGAGAGAGATAAGATTGAATATTTGCATGCATGTTTGGTCATGATCATAAGCCTCTCTCTACGCCTCCCTCCTCTTTTTCTTTTTCTTTTTCTTTTTTTTTTGTCCTCAAAAAAGGTGTGAGTGGTGATAAGCCTTTGGTGAGATAATGGGAGAATGGAGGGAGCACCATGGAATGGAGAGCTTCAATCAAGGCAGCATCGGTTTTAGTTACTTCCCATCAGTGCCGCGAGACGTGGCTTAATTTCAAAGATTTCACCATCAACCAACAAACTCCAAGAGCTAACGTACCATTCATATTAACTTTTTGGACCTCATGGAGGTAAAGAAATCTTTTTAGCCTGAGCTACGCGAGTACCTTCTCAAGCTGAGTTCGAGATGGCTAATGCTTATATAAATAAGCTTACGAGCTTTCTAGAGTATCTGGAATTTCTTTAGAGGTTGCACACTCATTAAATTATACGCCAAATATCTAAACATTTTATATAGTGTCCTCTGGCACAAATATAAGGCCTAGTTGAGTTGAGCTCTAGTTTCTTGATTGCTTTTCGAGCCAAGCTTGAGTAGAGCATGTCATACTCGATCAAGCTTGTGCTAGACTTATAGTGCTGAGTGTGTGATTCGAGTCGAGTCTAGTGCTTGAGCCTAGTAGTGTATTGGCTAAGGGTGAGCAGTTTCGGGGTCGGTTTAGATTTAGCTTGGAACTTATCTTATCGAAACTAGTTCGGTAGTTTTTAGATTCTAGAACTTACCCCGTGTACTCTTGAAGCTAAAACCTGTTTCATCAATAGATTCCAAGGTCTAATTGAGAACCACCCAATTTATTCTTTTTTTTTTCATTTATTATTTATTATTTATTATTTATTTAATTCTTAATTAAGTAAAATGGAATTGAACACAATAACAAAAATCACCATTTGTCAATAGCAACAATCCATAAAGATGAACATGTAAAATAAAATAAACAATATAAATTTAAAAATACGTAGCCATAGTCGATTGAATCCTCATCTAGTTTTTCAATTTCTAGTTCGATTTACCCGGGAACCAGGAATTGCATCGCATAATATTGGTTCCACTTTCTATGGAGCCAAGAACCACGAGAATTTGGAACTAGACTGATTCCTTAGTTCAGTCTACTTCTCGATTTCACCCTGGATCCATGCTCATCTCTAGTATTAGTTCCACTTGACTTGATAATATCTTTACTTCTAGGTAGGAAATATTTGATAGATTAGACTGCTCGATTGAATGTGGATTTTTTTTTTATTGAATAAGTATACAAAGTTAACTTCAAATTCTGGCCTTCAATAAGAACTAAATACTATCCCCTGTATTAATTAGATTTGGTCTAATAGATTGAGTCAATCAAATTAAAAAGCACATATCTTTAAATAATTTCTAAATTGTGATTGGTCATAAATAAAATCTACCCAATATTTTTCCATCAATTGTTAAATTAGTCTTAAACCTATTATATAGATGACAATTTAGTTTAAATTCTTAGTACGAAACTTTAATGCAGTCACTAATGTGGTGATGCGTCACGTAAGACAGCCGGCAATGACTAGATTGTCATGTTAGCGATCTCTAGTGAAAATTGATCAAAATGAGTATATTGAAATTTCATACAAATGTCTTAGACTTGATAAGCAAAATTGAAAAAAATTAGAACTAAATTGACATTCATATAATAGGTTTAGGACTGATTAGGTAATTTGTATAGTTACTTTATTATCTTTGATGTTGATGGAGTATTTTTTTTTTTTTTGGCGAGAAAGAGAAGGCGGAGGATGTCATGCATTAGTGATCCCCTTAGCACATCTCCAACCCAAATCCAATGGGCCAGGTCAAAATCTAAAACACACATCATGAACAGCTTCGTCTAGAGGTCAAGTTTGCACACGACTCTTCCTATTGAACCCGTGTACGACGTTGTCCGACGCGCGTCCTCGCAGGAAAACCATCAACAAAAGTTCGCTTAGTCTTTCTGGTAATGGAAAAGAGATTTGGGCATTGACAATTGCTTCTTCAATCAGCCTAACGCAGCCAAAGCTCAATCGCGGTGCAGATCGCAGCAGACGACCGGAGCCCCTTTCGGTTTGCCTTTTCGCATCCGATGATGACCATTTTCAGTTTCTCTTTACGGGGGGTTGGGGGTTCTCACTAATCTCGCCGCAGTTTCAGTTGGCTTGATATCCTAAATGTGGAAATACCACCGAAAGCCATGTCCCAAAGCATGCCATGCCATCCAAATTGCCTGTTCTCCAACAAGGAAATCGACGTTTCTATTCTGGCGCAAACGGAGAAAAACTTCGCTTTCATCTTCTGGGAACGATTCTAAGATAGCAGTCAATAGTGGGCCACTCACGTTGGAATCGGAAGGTTCGTGGAGGATTTTTTTTTTTAGTGAGTTTTATATACCTTTTATATACATGTGGTCTCCCTCTACTTATTGGCTGAAGCTTTTGGATTAGACTTTCTAGGTGAATGTGTTCACATTGATTGATCAAATTCCACATGTTACATGAGAGGGGCTTTTAATCTTGTCCCGATGGCTAGTTAGATCGACATTGACATTGTGCATAGCAGGAACTGTGCTTGAAATCTCATGCTTCTTTGAAAAAAGAAGTGAAATCCCAATCGTTTTGTCGATTCGACCGACTCCTTGACTATCATGGCAATTGAACGTGGTTTCCAAATGCATCAACGGGGTGATTTTCTTTTTTCATGAAGGAAAGGGATGTGGAGAATATGAGTGAGATTGGAAAAAGGAGGAAGTAGTTGCACCACATTAAATAGGGGGAAGCCAACCACAACCTCATCAAATTGCTGAGCTGCCATAAAAGAAGCCACAAGAGAAGGAATCTCTAACTGAATGGCCCCTCTTTGTTTCTCTTCGATAGGGAAGAATGGACCTCACCCGTTCTCCTCTCATGTCACCATCCAAACAAGGCCTATCCCTTTCTTTCCCCTTTCCACTTGAAGAGTTTTGGTTTGGTCAATGATCTTTTATCTTTATTATGTCATTGAAAATGACGCAACGCATATCGAAATCCCAATCAACTTAGCACCAAAAATCACTTTCTTCGCAATTTTTAAGTACATAATGCATAAATTTGATGGGTTTTGATTAATTAAGTATTCACTTTTAACTAATACTGCAGCCCATCAACTGCTGGTGATGGACAGGCCCTTCTGAGGTGGGAGTCTTGAGATTCAAGAGCGCTTTGACAGTTCTGGCAAAGCATAGATTCCAATTGGGTACAAAGTGGTCCCAAAACATATCTAGTGTGAGGGCACAAAACCTCTGCCATCTGCCTCATCTGCAAGAATTTTGTGGGGTTTGTAGTGGAATCAGCTTGAAAGTTGAGGGAAAAAAGGAGATTTCTCTTTCACCAACAGAATCAAATTTCTATGGTAGGTTGAAAGCGTCTATCCTTTAAAAAAAAAAAAACTGGGAACAATGATTGCCAACTTCTATGGCCC
The DNA here is from genome assembly GCF_016545825.1 of Eucalyptus grandis. NCBI lineage: Eukaryota > Viridiplantae > Streptophyta > Magnoliopsida > Myrtales > Myrtaceae > Eucalyptus > Eucalyptus grandis. The sequence goes on from NC_052620.1 coordinate 28,566,868, forward strand.
ATGAAGTTCACATCTTTCTACCTAGGGAAGAGAGAACGGAGTCCCGCATGAAACATATAATCCACTCACGGCTAATCTATCTTCGATCTAGCCAAGCATAGTAATCAAATGCTTTTCTTAGATTGCTTATTGAATCCGGAAATTCCATTTGCTGCAGAAGCATTTATTGGTATGACCGATAAGCTTCGATTTCGAATTCATAACAATATTCGCATTCCTCTTCCTATAAAAGAAGTATGTAATTGTGTTTCCATTGATTCGTCGATTCTATCCTATCATCGCGAAGGCATGGTAAGATCAGGCTCGTGACGGTTCCTGTATCTCCACTAAAGTCTTCATATAGGCAGCAGCAAATTGATGGTCTAGCAAGTGGGACCGATCCCATCACGGACACTTGCCGGGAAAGATATGTAAATCAAGAAGCCCAACTGCTTAGTTAATTGAGCGGTATCATTAAAGCACATAAATTAAGAGGACATGATTTGAAAGTAGCAGGAAAAAGCCATCTCCTTTGCTTTAGAAAGCAGAAAACCAGCTGATGCTGGTGACATAGGTCGAAGCTTTTCCCCAGCCAGTAAGGTTAGAGATCTCGCTTGTTTGGCGTTTAAGGCCCTGTTTGGTAACCATCCAAACAGGCCAAATTCCGATTCTTTGTTCCCTAATCGGTTTATTTTTAGAATCGTGTTTGGTAAAATTTTTGTTCGCAATAGCATTGGGAATAGAATCGAAGAATAAAAAAGTTGATTCTTGTTCCTGGGAACAATTTGAGAATCAAAATGAAGAAATTTTCTTCTTCCCTTCGGCCAATCTCGCGACCGCCGTCCATCACCGCCCGCCACCGTCCGCCGTCTACCGCCGCCTGCCGCCCGCCGCCGCAAATGCCGGTCCCGGCGAGCTCGCCGGAGGCAAGCCCGGCCACGGGCGAGGCTCGGCCTCGCCCGGATCTGGGAGGCCGAGCCTTGCGGTGGCCAGCGGGCCTCGCCGGGCGGGCGAGGCCTCGCCGGATCTAGGGAGGCCGAGCCTCGCCGGGGCGCCCGGCCCACCTAAGTGGCTAGGCGAGGCTTGCTGGCCACCGGCGAGGTTCGCCCGGCCCGCCGTGGCCCGGTAGGCCTCGCCCAACCCCAACGAGGCCGGCCTAGCCACCGTGGGGCTCGGCCTCGCCCGATCTGGCGAGGCCGAGCCTCGCCAGTCGGCCGACGAGGCTCGGCCCGACGAGGCCGGCCTCGCCGGGCCGACGACGCTCCGGTGAGGTCGCCGCCCTCGTCCAGGTCGGTCATCGGTCCCTAATCGGCCGAAGAAGAAGAAGAAGAAGATGAGAAAAAAAAAATGAAAAGAAAAAAATGAAAAGTAAAAAAATTATTTAAAAATTAAAAGAAATTGATTTGGAACAAAATTAATGAACACGGTACCAAACGCAATTCTATTCCGAATCGGAAATTTTGAACAATTACCAAACGGCTTAAAATGCTTAGAATCGAGTTCTGGGAACGAGAATAAAAAGAATCGCCCGATCGAATCTACTCCCGGGAACAAAATCGTTACCAAACGCGCCCTAAACCGTTTTCATCTGGTGCAGCAGCTAGTGTACTTGATCTGAGGACTTGGCAGCCCGCGCAGGCTCCACCAAGATCCGAAGCGCGAGACAGTGGGTTCCGGATGGTTGTATGTTCTTCCCCTTCTACGTATAAAAAGTCCGACCTGATCGAAGTTGATCAAGATCGAACCTGGCCGGGCCAAAAAGCAATACGCAATTCTCTCTACTTTGAGGATCGCTTGGATGGCAAGATCTAGCTCAGCCGCTGGATGTTTGCGCATTTGAGAAGGTCCCCTGCTTCCAGTTAGTTGAGACTACTGACATTGCGTTGGCGACAAAAAGTAGACCTAACCAGAATGTGAGAAAGACGCCTACATGCTAACGAGTAGATATGTCACCCCCATTTTAGAAAAAGTGGTTCATTTCTAGAAGCTCGTCCTGCGTTTCACCTATAAAGCTCAAAGCCATCTTGGGTCCAATCTTCCTGCCCACCTACCAAACCAACACATTCATTCTAATTGAGGAAAAACCTGCCATGCAAAGAAAGTTTGTCTGCATAGCTTTTCCAGCTAAAAGAGTTATATTGGAGACGGTCGTCCTAGGGGTGAATTGATGGGGTTTGGTAAGATGCAAATCGAGTAAGGCTGAGCAATTAGAAGGGGAAAACACAGAAAGTACTGCTGTGACATTGCTCATCATAGTGACCCAAGTGCGACTGACCGACGCAGGGGCCTGCATGCGCACACGCACACCAATCCATCCTACTGGAAAAACAAACTTCAGATTTTTCTTTCCACGCTTTCCAGATAAAGAAAAAGAACAATCCAATCATGTGACGGGCATCCTCTGTACATATTCCAACAGACTCGCAAGTCTGCAGAGAGTATAATTACAATGAAGGTATGTGGGATTCAAGGCTCAGGTACCTGCAGAAGGCCCAAAGTACATGCAAATAGGTGGGTTGATCCTAAAGATAGAAAGTATTGCCGAAGGGATAATCCATATCCCGTCACCACATATTAGACCTGAAGCAACGGCTCCTGCAAAATCCTCTGCATCCTTCCTATTGATTCTCTCCCAGATGAACAATATTACAGTCCCCACAAACATGTCGATTGCAAAGTAGGCTCCAATGTAGAATGGAACAGCCATAGCCATTGGAATGGGGATGAACTGTGAGACCTTCTTGGGGGTCATGTCCCTCAGCAGGTTTATAACCAGAGCTGCCACGAAGAACCCTAGACACATGGCGAGACAGTTCTTGGGAAGCTCAGAGAAACCCTGGATGCCCAAGATTGCCATTTCCCTGAATATTACAGCATATGGTGCTTTGTATGGTCCATCAGGTGCCCCAATATCAAAAGCAGTCCAAAACAACCAAAATGTGAGTGGGGCGATGATGCAACCCATGGCTGTTCCTACCAGTTGACTCACAAACATGGATTTTGCAGATGATAAGGTCAGGTAACCTGTCTTGAAATCTTGCATAAGATCAGCGGCTGTTGAGACAATGGCCATCATAACCCCACATGCTGCTAAACCAGCTACCACACCCCCATTAGACCCGACCAAAGATGCCATCATGAAGAGTCCAATCTTCCCATAAGTTGAGGCCAAACTCCAATCCGTTAAGCCAGTACCATAAGAATTGCAGAAGGCAAGTGCAGGAGCAATAATGTATGAACTTAGAACCAGATACCAACGAAGAGGTGGAAAAATCATTGGAATTGTCACGGTGGATATTGCAGCAAGGCCCACATAGCCAGATGCTGCAAACCAGGAGGGTATTCGGTCTTTCAAAAATACCTGATCTCTTTTCCTTTGCTCCATCACTATCTTGGAACTCTCACTGTCTGCATAATTCACAATAATCAAACACTAGACAAGGGCTATCTAAGGGGAAAAAGGTGAGCCTATGGATAGATGTTCAAAGACGATGTTCTTCTGCAGGCACTAAATAAAAGTGAAATGAAATGAGTCTCGCACTAGTAGAGCAGATGCGTTTATTTTACATTACAACTAAAAAGTGAATGCCCATTTTAAGAAATTGGAACCAAAGATGTTTGAAAAAACCAGAAGATAACATGAACATTCAGAGTATACTACTGTCCTGAGCAGGTACCCAGAGTCAATAACTGAAGCTCAAAATATGTGTTCTGATTAGATAACCTAATCTAAAGGGCATTCAGCAATCAGATAAAACATCAACAGTGACTCGAAGAAGCCATAGGTCTGATACAGGGTGCTTGCTAAATTATGCAACAGATTGGCCACACTGATTATAGAAAGAATTTCTTAGCATCTTCTACCGCTCTAATAAACCTTTTTGGCTCACAAATAGGTTTCGGATGCATTTTATTTTAAGAATTCATTATATAAGCAGTCCATCGTAATATGAGAAAGCCCTTCCATCATGAAATGACAAGAAGTAGGCCAATTTCTCATCCACTAGCTTCAATTATAGAAAAACAACACAATTTATGTCCTTACCAAGAGACTCCATGATGATCGGCAGGTTGCTAGTCTGGCTGCCTTTGTTGAACATCTCTTTAACAGTTATTCCTATTATCTTGATCAAATTGTAGAGACCATCCCCAAGAATGAGCGAAATAGCAATGAAAACCTGAAACAGAGAGGAAAGAGAGAAAAGTTACTCCAAAGTGAGTAAGCAATGAGAAAATTTCACAAAAAAATATGCCATCTCCTACTCATCTTCATCAGCCAAGACAAAATTTTGCAACCAAGCACATTAACAACAAAACTTGTGCTCAGTGCTTATCTAATAGTAATACGGATCCAAGCTATTAATTAACATAAATGTTCTTGTGAAGTACCTTATATCCATAGAGACCTTTGAAGTCATTGCTGCCAAGATCAGCCGAATACCAATCCCCAGCGTGTTGCGAAATGAAAGGCCAGAGGAAACCCCATGATATAATTGCCCCAAGTAGAACAGAGCAGTTAACTATGTGGGGACAGATTAGTCCGCATCCAACATAAGTTGGGCTAAAGTCAAAATAGAACCTGCATGAAGAGCGTGACACATGATCAGCACAAACTCCTCACGCAGTTTAGCAAGTGCTGGAAGTCAAACATGCAAAGTCGACGCTTAGCAGCGCAAGCATGTGTGTATGTGAGAGAGAGAGAGAGAGAGAGAGAGAGAGAGAGAGAGAGAGAGAGTTACGTGTTCTTAAACAGAGTCAAGCCAAGGCTGGGGAAGTTATCAAATCCACATGAATCGCCAATACCACTGAAGAACCACTTGAAGCAGCTCCATGATAGACTTATGCTCAAGTATTTTCCAAGGCAACTAACTTGCTTGCTGGGAAATCAACACAGCAGAAAATCATAAAACGCACAACTAATTAAGAGAGATATCCCGAGTAAAGAAAGATTGTAAAGAGTCTACAGACTAAAGCTATGTTAGCAGCTTACACTGTTTTCCTGATTAGGAATTTTTTAGCAGTTTGTTTAAGGAATCTTTTAACACTTTAAGACTAAATCTAGTAAATGTAGACTACAGATGGGAAATATTTTCCAGTTCCATCATTTCAATGGAATCCCAATCATCTAAAATTCATAGCTGCAAAGCTTGAAACTCCTTGCAAGCAGAAAGTAGAGCAGTATAAAGCAAATGGTTTCCTTCACCCTTCCTTACCCAGCAAGTTCGGCTCCACTGTTTGTGTGGAAGCTGTTTATTAGCATAGCGGTTGCAGTACCGCTTGGATAAGTAAGCTTGTAATCCATGACCATAACCTGCGATAATCGAACAGAGGAAATGAGAAGATTAGGACGGGATGACAAGCAGTACTGTTCGTGATATTTGCAAATATATATTTACAGCATAATAATTCAGATTATAGGTTTGTAAACCTACAAATCAAGTATGCACTTTCAGAAACCGTTCCATTTATAATATGGATAACTTGTATCTACCGTCACCAACCTTTCGAAGAGGAACAAGGCTAAAAAGTCCCAGAAAGCTGACAACGAACAAGAATCCAATCATCCATCCCAAGCCTGGGTTTTTAACATCTTCTGCCCGATTACCGGGATAATCAGCACCAATGAGCTGATATGTCTTTTCATCCATTGCAATCAGGTACGAACCAAATCCACCTGTCAATTATCAAACCAGAAGTTAAGCCCATAAAATATTATGAAGTGATCATCAAGATTTATGTTGGAAAGAGTGCTGCTAAGAAGATGTTCAAATGGAAAGTCATCGGACAACTTATGCATCCGTATCTCCTAGATGACCTAACCATACATCAGAATCATAACAACAATCAACCATGTAAAGCCGATGCCATCCATCTCCATCCATCAGCAGATGATAGTGCCTCTTTTTTACTATTCTATACAGGAAACCAATTTTCCTTTTGGTTAGATGGAAAATTCTTCCAAATAGACACCCCACCAGAAATCATCACGGTCGTATAAACTCGATAAAAGAAATCGCACGACAGAACTTCAATTCCATTAGCACTCTAAAAGATATTGCCAACGATGATAGCAACCACCACTGAATGGACAGAAAACGCATGGCAATTCCACTACAACAGTAAATTTAAGCTTTTTAGCACCCATTTGATTGCCCAATGCAGCTCAGCTAACAGCAACAACAGAGCTCAAACTGCAATCAGCATTTAAAAAAAAACCACTGAGCCAATCTACATTCGACGTGCTGAAAAAAAAAAAAAAAAAAGAAAAGAAGAAGAAGAACTGACCGCTGAAGGCCAGCCCATAGCAGGCCACCACGCAGGTCTGGATCACGGTGTTCTCCTGGCGAGTGAAGGGCGTGACGGAGAAGCCCAGCCGCGACAGGAACCCCGTCCACGACTTGACGAAGAAGAACCCCAGCAGCCCCGCGGCGACGTTGAGGGACGGGATGATGCCGACGGTGAGGTTGAGCTTGTGGGTGATGATGCAGAACAGGCTCCCCAGGACGGCGCTGACGGCGAGCCCCCGGACCGTGATCTGGTCCTTCCAATCCGGGATCCTCTCCTCCCCGTCCCCCTCCCCGCCACCGTCGGCGCCGCCCTTGCGCGGATCGGGCAGCAGCGGCTCCGATATCTCGGTACCCATCGACGGCGACGTGCGGGACGGAATCGAGCGCGAGAGAAAGAGGGGGCAAATTGACTGATCCGATGACGTTGACGACGACGATGATGATGGAGAGAGGGAGGGAAGGGTAGATGGTAGGGGAGGAAGGTTTGAAGAGCTGGTGGCTAAATCTTCCGGAGATGAGGGCCGCGAGGAAGACGGGGTTGCGGCTCGAGGGGGCCAATGAGGAGGCGCCGCGTGTCCCGGCGACACGGCTCGCGTGTTAAACCAGGTCTCCTCTCTTCTTTCGGAGTGTGCCCCCGTTTTTGGTTGGTAATGAATTGAGCATCGGGAAGCTGAATATTTGGGATAACGAGGATTCCGTTCCATTGGGGGGGCTGACTTTCGGACAGGCGGTGGCATTGGGATGGGGCAGTTCCAGCGCCTCTCGCATTCAATGCTTTTTTGGGGACCAGAGGGAGGGAGTGGGGGGGAGGCTTATCTTTTTCTTGGCCGGCGTTTGATGCTGACGGATCGGGACTTGGGAATCGAGGTAGATGGGAGGAAGTAACTATAAATTGTCTAGAGGCGCATGGATGGAATCTCGAGTGTTGGTTGAAATCTGGTGTTTGATGCTGACGGCTTCGTTCCCTGGAATGGGAAAGGGATGGGGCATTACGGCTTCATTTGCTTTGTGGAGAATGCATCGTTTAAGACGTGTTTAGTAATTATTCTATTCCCCTACCGAGTTTTTAAGCGTTCAAAAATATTTGGTAACCGCATAAAAATCATATTTTCGAGTTAAAAATATGTTTGGTACAATTCTCAAATTTATTTGTGACTTAGAATTTCTTTTAATTTTTTAAATAAATTTATTACGCTTTTCTCTTTTTTTCTTTTTTCATTTTTTTTTTCTTCCTCCAGTTGATCGTTAACGACCTTGCTGGCCTTATCAACTCGAGCCTCATAGTGGCCAAGGGAGGTTGAGCCTTATCAATGGTTGGGCGAGTTTGGCCTCGCTTACCTCGCCCAGTCACCTTGCCCAGCCAAGGTGGCTGAGCTCACCTAGCCATGGTGAGGTCATTGGCCCTCAATTGGCTGATCGTTGGCCATTGCCAGGCAGGCGACTGGGTAGAGGAAGAAGAAGAAGAAGAAGAAGAAAAAAAAGAGAGAATATTTGATTCTATAATTGTTCCTAGGAATAAAGAAACAACTTTTTTTTTTTTTTAAGTTATTGATTGCCGTTCCAATCTATTCTCCGAAAGTAAAAGCGTTATCGAATAGATTTCTGTTTTTTTATTAGAAATATGTACTATCTAGCATGTAACCAAATAAGTTCTTATTTTACTTTCAAAATTAAATGGACGAAAAATAATTTTTGTCATGCAAAAACCAAATAAGTTCTTATTTTACTTACAAAATTAAATGGATGAAAAATAATTTTTGTCATGCAAAAAGATGTTTAGATATAAATGGTCATTGAATAATGAAAATATTTTTTTCTTCAACTATTTATTTCGAGCAACAAGTAATTATTTTGGAAAATACATATTTTTTAATTATTGATTTTCTACGGAATAAATGTAGCCGGAGCTGCGAGGCAGTTCCACGGTCATAAAAAAAAAAAAATATATATATATATATATATATATATATATATATATATATATATATATATATATATATATATATATATATATATATATATATATATATGTAGCCGGAGATTCTTTAGTATTTCTTAAACTGTGTTATGGCTTTGAGGGGTTGATATGTTTGCCAATAGCCGAGCGAGCCCATCGTTTCAGTGGGCTTGGGCAATATTCTGTTGCCCAGAAAGAGAGGGTGAGAGAGAGAGAGAGAGAGAGAGAACAAAATGGCCCTTTGGAAAAAGCTTAACGGGGTCAGCTCCCTGGCCCAAATCCAACTATCATGGACTGTCTCTCGACCCGAGCCGAGTTACATTTCGCATGGGCTTGCTTGCAAGAGCTGGAGCTAGCAATGGCCACCGTCGGTGGTGGCTGTCCATCGGTACTGGCTCATGAATTCAAATCCGTTCGCAATGTCAAATGCACGTATTTCGCTTTTACGAAATAGCTTGAAGCCTTTGACATCTTGATGGGTTACGATGACAGGGCCTGCCTACCTCAAACCAACGAGTTGCTACTTGCATTACGGGTGATCAATTCCCACTAGGGAATCGGGAACCAGATTAGACGGATTGGTTTCTAGTTTCAAGGATCGGGAACTGATCCGCCTGTACTTGGATCAGTCCGTTCCGGTTCCTGGACGGTCCAGTGAAACCAGTGGAGCGCACACCGTGTGTTCTGATTTGAAGCTGGTTTTTAGGACGATGGATGGACGCAGGAGAGAAGCCGCGGGGCTGGAGAAGTAGAACAGGGCACTCATGGGGATGAAGTTCAGGCCACTCCCACTGAGATTCGAGGAGATAGGCGGCGCTTTCGAGTCGAAGCTCCATGGGTTCAACGGCTTCAGGGGAGCTCTGTAGGCCATGAAGAACATGAGTTCTCTGCTCATAATGATCCTGCTGTATGGGCTAGTCTATTGCTGGCCAGAGGAATCTAATATACTTGGGAAAGAGAATGAGATGGAAGGTTGCTTGTTCTATGGGTCATTTTTAATGATATTGACGGAACCTGAAGGAAATGTCATCTTACATCTAAAAATATCAGCTCACGTGTAATAAATTAAAAACATCTATATAAATATCTGGTCCGACTTGGTTCTCCCTCAAAATTGGAAACCAGACCAACTATCTCGGGAAGCAAACCCAGTTAGCCGGTTCAATCCAGTCCGGACGGTTCTTGGTTCAGTCGGTCGATGTTACTTACCCCTAACTTGCGGTGAATGACTCTCTTTTTGGTCAAACCAAATGAGTTTCTTTTAGTAACTCTATGAATACTTCGTGGCATGTGTGATTGATTGTGTGAGGTCTTTGTAGTAAAGAGTAATGTCATAGTAAGTATCTAAGTTATCTTTTGGTTTTGATTAAGTAAGTGAACTCTTCAAAATTGGCTTAATTGGCTTACATCTAAAAATATCAGCTCACATGTAATAAATTAAAAACATTTATATAAATATCTGGTCCGACCTGGATCTCCCTTGGAATTGGAAACTAGACTAGCTCTCTCGAGAAGCAAACCAATCAGTCGGTTCAATCCGGTCTGGATGGTTCTTGGTTCAGTCGGTGCATGTTACTTACCCTTACCTTGTGGTGAATGACTCTCTTTTTTGTCAAACCAAATGACTTTCTTTTAGTAACTCTATGAATACTCCGTGACATGTGTGAGGTCTTTGTAGTAAAGAGTAATGATATAGTAAGTATCTAAGTTATCTTTTGGTTTTGATTAAGTAAGTGAACTCTTCAAAATTGGCTCAATTTGGTATTTCCATTAAAAAGAAATTTGATGACGTTAATCGGCATGGACGACTTTGTCATTAGGGCCATTAATTATATAATAAAAATTATCCCAAAAATTCTGAACGTATTCAACAATTGTAAATACAGTTCTAAACTTTTTGATTTTGTTAATTTAATCTTTTGATAACTTGTCAATTTGATGATAATTTTTTTTTAATTATTGCCAATTTAATCCACCACCATAGATTGGGCAAGGACGCTGCCCTCCACTACAGATAGAGTTGCCATTGCTGTCACCACAAATGACAACACAACCACCGCCACCATCATCGGCAAGGACAACACAGCACCGGCACCACCATGCTGGGTTGAGGTCACGCAGAGGCCGGCTGTGATCTCAAATGGAGGTTGATCCAAGAGCGAGAGAGAAAAAGACGGAGTGAGATGGAGTTGAGTAGGGCCTTTGGCGACTGGACTCCATCACAAATATAGTCGAGCATGGTCGAAGAGAAATCGACATTGGTGACGGCAGCAAAGGACCCGCCAGCCTGGTGCAAACGAAGGAAGAAGACTAAAGAGAAAGATGAAAAAAAGAAAAGCGAAAAAGAATAAGAGAAAAGAAAAAACATAAAATAAGAGGAATTATTCATTCCTTTTAAAGTGAGTTGACAGATCTTCGTTAAATAAGCGAGCCACGTCACTCGTTATGTATATATTTATTAAGTAAGCAAGTCATGTCAGCGAAAAACTGAAAAACTGATTACATAAACGTGGCCAATCTTTTTGATGAGAACACGATATTGAGTTGATTTTGAAAAGTTCAGTGCTTGATTGAACACAAAAAATAGTTAGGTTACTTAATTGAGAAACAATTGGCTGTGTCATTTCCTCTTTTAACAACCTCTGATGGGACTAGCTACGGTAGCGATCCATCCGCCCACTTCTAGGGCTAGTTGTAAACTTAGCTTTGCCCTGGGAACATAGGTGGATTTCATTTGGATTTCAGCTTTATGAACTTTTTTCCATTAGGTAAACTACAAATCTCGGGCGTTCTTATCACATTCTTTGACATTTCAAGAGAACTGGAGAAACCCTCGATCGTACTCTTCAGAATCACAACACAATCTAAGAGGAAGATTTTCGTAGTTCATTCACCGAAAACCAACGGCGTTTCTCTCATTATACATTGCTATGCATGCGATAAGACCCCTTCGCCAAGACCCTTTGCTTTTCCTTTTTCACTTTCTTCTCTCGTAGGTACAATGATTGCGACTGCTTTCTTCTAGTGACGCCAGAAACCTCGAACCCATGTCGACCCGCACATGACCAGCATGTATCGATGGAACGTGATTGACACATGTAACGCGAGACCAAAGCAATCGATGAGATCCGCAACCCAAGGACGTGTTCCCAATTTGACACCAGATTTAGACCGTCGTGCCAATGAGATTCCATCGGATCGCCCTATTTTTGGAAATATGCACGTGGATTCTCACATGGGTCGCTGTCCAAAATGCCAAATGGATTAAAGGTCGGGCCCCGACATGATCACGCGGGATTGACGCGCGCTTTTGCACGCTTCGATTTGGATGTGTTGACTGTTTGAGCGAGCGAGCGAGAGTGGGTGGGCTTTCTCATCTAAAAGTGGACACTGATTGCGTTCCGAAGCGGCTTGTTGGCTAGCCTCAAATCAAGATCCCTCAACGACCACTACTAAACCGAGAACAGCTAAGCCTCGTGCTGATGCAATTTGGCCGATCATGTCTCGAATCGGACCATGGTACTTAATAACGGTGGTCTTACTACTCTATATTACCGGCAAGCTAATGTTTTTTCTATCGTTGAAACATTGGAGATATTTCGAGCATGTGGCCTTGGCCAAACAGCAAGCGTGCGAGGCGGCAAATCCGAGGATTCGCTTGGTATTTAACCTCGGAGCAACATAAAAGTTAGCTGAAATTCTCTTCAAGCTCGACTGACGGTTAAATAAACATTAAAAAAAAAAGAAAAAAGACTCGGTCTCTGCTCGACTTAACCAACTCCTGTTCTTCATCTAGTAAGCTTAAGAACAGTTTTAGCCCCCAGAGACTTTGCAAAATGAAGAGACTAGCAATGCATAAGCAATTACCACCAAAAATTATAAGTCTAATAGCTTTAGCACGCATCATGCTTGTCATTCTTCACAAAACATCATGAAGAATGAATCTACGTGAATCAAATCAGTCAATACAAAATCCGGTCATTAGCATGTTGATCGGTTAAGGCAAAGATATTCCGTTACATGCCTCACTTTCCGTGATTAGGTTGTGTTGATTAGACCATTATAATGGAACTGGTGATATGAAATAGAACTAAGAGCAGTAGTTTCTGTCGGACACTTTCCACCTTCTTCCTGATGCCTCGGCTGCCTCCGAAATAATCCTACTTTTGATAAGGCTACTTGAGAGCTTCTAACGTGGCTTTTGTCCCCAGGTTCGCAACAGCTACCTCTCGGATCCCTACTCCACAGATGCTTCCAGAGAATGAAGGCAGAGACCCTTAGGGCCACTCAATCGAAGTTGCTGTTCATAATGCGTACAGAGTATGTAGTAGTGTCAACATCATTCCTCCAATAGACATACAATTTCCTAGAAGTGTCAGACGTTACAGCCAAAGTAATTATTGCAGCACTATCATTAAGCAAAGTAGAACTTCAGAATTTCAATTGAAGGGATGAAAAATGAGGCCTGTCTGAAAGTGTTCGACTTGCATCAAAATAAAAAAGACAGTCAACTAAAATTTGTCACGAGGATTTCTGATGTAAAGATATGGACCAAGACTTAGAAACAGTGGGACACATGCTATGAAGGCTAGCAACTCAGTAGAAGGAAAATGCATTGAAGAATAACGGCTAAATACTGTAGAAAGTATATCAACGCAGAAGCTAGGATTCCACTTCAAAGTCTGCAGGAACCACTCGTCACAAAAATGCAAATAAATCACAACGAAAACAGAAAAGATCTATGGTTCTTTACAGGACCAATTGTCACTTCGAAACATGATTTATTCGAGATGAAATTAAAAAAATTAGCAATCAGATTGACATGAAATAAATTGTAGCTAAATAAATCTGTCTCTGGATCAGATTCCATGTAGCTCTATGTAGTTCTTATGGTAGAGACTCTTAAAATTTGCACAGGATTCATAAACTTATCCATCAACTGAAGCAATTAGAAGCATGCCATCACCAAGCAAAAAATTTCAGAAGGATGCCATGTGGACAAGAGTTCCACAAAAAACCAAGGAAGAAAAAAACAGAGCTTTTTCTAGAAGCAGCAAAACTGAGTCTACATTGTCACATATTAGCAGGGGGCAGTCGCAATGGAACTGGTTGACAAGGATGCGGGAAGAAATAATTTTTTTTCTAATAGCAGGAAGTACAAAAGAAAATCCATCCTTTGCTTTAAGGTATTTAATAACAAATATTTCCTCTTAATCAAAATCTTGCAAAGTGACATGTTCAACAAATATATCCCTCACTATACTTAATGGACTAAAACTTGAAGGAAAACTGTGTTGCATGCAGGGTTGTACATGTATAGAATTTAGAGACGAGAATGACAGCACTGGTCTGTACATATATCCATCCAGCTCATCATGTGTCCATCTGCAGACACATTTGTTTTCTATCATATGGCTGTGCAACCTCATCAAGCAAATTGCATTGGCTTTTATACAAGTTAATATAAAGGTAATCAAAGTAAATTCTTGCATGTTCATGCATCTGAATAACCCAGTACAAGCATCTGTGTCTGCACAACTTGAATACTTCACTGTTCTTCAATATGCTCACCAACTTGTCCTGTTGATTTGATCTAGACAAAGAAAAGCCAACCGCAATTTTGTACTCTAGTATATGCTTCTCTCTTCTTTGTGCATATATCACACCTTCCAAGCAACTACTTCAACTCTACACCTGTCAGCTTAAGAAACTCCCCCTTCCTGACCTTTCCTTTATAGGCTCTCGATCCCTTTCAAAGATCAAAGTTCATCTTCATTCATGTCTATGCAGACAACCAAAAATATCTGATAGCAGGTTCTCCCAAGAGACAATAATGAAGGTACGTCCACACTCTACCAAGTTCTAATACTTCAGTGTCAGCTATGCTAAAGTCTTGTTTTCATTGTCATTGTGGCAGTTACTAGGTTGGATGCACCAAAAGTTACGGCAAAATAGCATCGAGACATTCAGAGATTTCGCCATCGGTATTCTCAGTTCCTGATTTTTGTTTTACTTGAAATAGATATGTCAGAACAACAATAACCATGATACAAATGCTGTCGGCTCGACCAACTCAACGTTTCCTTCAATGGACAGCCTAATGCAAGCAAATATAGGATAACTGAACAGCCTAAGTCTCTCTCTCTCTCCCTCTCCCTCCCGCCAAAACTGGCCAGGCCAACTTTTCACATCACAAGGCTTATATGAGCAGCTTCTATAAGTTGCCCACACTACTGCAATAGATACTTAAATTAAATTATATGCAGAGCATGACCATGTCAATGCTGTAACGAGATGCCCTTTCAACTACAACTACCAAGACTGAAACATTAGTTGTTAATAGAGAAATCAGTCTCAAAGCATTTCCCTTTCTTCCTTATCTTTTGCCTCTGCTGCAGCTAGAGTATATGTTTCTCATTGAACTTATTATTCAGGGAGCTACTGCACCTGTCTTTCCGCACAACAACCGCACGATGAGAAAGACTTATTCACAATGCCAAACTTCAGCTCCAGATATGCTCCCAAATCATCAGAGAGCCCAGCAGAGGAATATGGAAATTCCATCTCTCTTGAACCAGAAACTTCCACTGAACTTTTCCATGGCTTTCTTGCCATAGGATTTCTGGGTTCAGAAGCAGCTCCCAGTGAGCCTGCCACGCCAACATTTGCTGTGACTTTGGACAACATGACCAAAGAAGCAGTAGAAGTAACAGAGGATGATTTGAAGGTTATAAATAATGAACTAGAGAAGTTTCTTGAGGCTGAATCTCAAGAGGAAGGGCACAAGGGATCATCAAGGAATAGTTATGCCAGCACCATAACACTCGACAGCCCGCAAATGGAGGCAGTTGAAGATGAAGGACCTGCAGATACAGTGGTTTTTCCACTACAGGGATATCTGTTCGGCTCTTCAGTCGAATTGCCAGAAACAAAGATAGAGATGAAGAAACAAAAGGCATCCCTTTTGCAGCTGTTTCAAGAAACAAGGAAAACAGGTGGAGATTGTTCAAAGAAATCTGAGATGGGAGCTAAACTAGTCGAGCCAATACATAAATCTTCCAAACATATTATGAAGAAGTTTCTCAAAAAGCTGTGTGCTTCTTCAAGACCCCCAAGTCATTCCACTGGAGGAGATGCCACTGAATCATCTTTGCCCAAGAAAAAATTCCATAAGGTCAGTCATTCATATTGGACACTCAAAATAGCATATCCACATATAAGTATTCAGGAACTTTCATCCAAAATTTTACTTTGACAGTCAGAGGTGTCTGCCAACTTTTTTCAGTCTCTTGATCAAATATATCTTGACAAAGAGTGCCAGATGTGTTGATTCTGGCGAAACTCTGAGGTTAGTCATATCAAAGTCCACAATAACAAGAACAGAGCAATCTAAGTGTCTTATGCCATGCAAATGGCAGCATCCAGCTTTTATATGATTGAAGTTCAGGAGTGACAAAATCACAAACTCTAATTACCAGGGAGTGATAAGTAACATGAGCAATACTTTCTCTTTCAATAGTACTTAATTGTTCAGGAATGCTCATGGAGCATAGACAGTGTAGATGCTAGACACCATCACCATCTACATGTTTGCTGATTGCATGTAAATGAAGAAGAGGCAGACGGTACTTACAGGAACTTTGCCTTTGTTCCATGCAGGTCCTTCAAATGTTCCGTAGAAAGATCCATCCAGAGAATGCTATGGATACAGCAGAAATGAACAAGTGTAAGGCGTACAAAAGCAAGAAAGCCTTTAATGATAATAGCTGCAGCCACAAGGATTTGATAGACCAGGACAAAGCCAACATAAGTTCTGCTCAGGGCTTAATGTCAACGGAAGGAGAGAAGGCCAGCTTAAAACTCCGACCTCCTGAGATTGCTACGGCCACCTCAGATGACTGCAGGGAGCACTGGATCAAAACAGATGCAGACTGTAAGTTTGCATATATGTGCCACTTCACTGACTAACTTGATGAAGCTGCATTCATTCTGAAATTCAAGCAACATTCAACTTGCAAACACTAATCAAACTACTTCATCACCATAAATCTGATCGAGACTCGATAAGTAACCATTCTAACAATTCCATTGTGAAATATGCCACACTTGGAAAGTTACATTCACTAAATGTGCTAGCTGTCAAGCTATTTTCCTGTTGGTGCTATATTATGAAAAGTATTCCCAATGAAACTGAGACCAAAGAAATAGGGTCGCTGATCATGAGAAAGTCCTTATTAATAACAAATAAGTACCAGAAAACTGCAAGTCACTGGGGGGTAGTAGGATGATGAAACATGCTTGATAGCACCTGTGCAAACAAGCAAGCACATATGCAAGTTTATACACACGAACAAGGCATGCCCTAAGAAGCAATTTGACTCATTTATTTGACTTAATGGCAGGCTGTAGGGTGATCTAGTCTGCTAACATTTATCTCACTGTTATGTGACTTTCCTGCTGCAGATCTGGTGTTGGAGCTCTAGCTAAGAGAATATTACTGGATATTTGTGGTAATGCTGTTAGTTTATGTGATTGTGGTTTTTGTCTTACATGCTTATGAGTGAGACTGATCTTAAATAAAGTGTAAGGGACTTATCCATCATCTCTGAATGTAAGAAATTATCTGTAACGAGTAGTGCTCGAACTTTCTCAAGTAGTCACATAAGCTGGAATCTGTATGCTCCAATTCCCAAATAAGTCCAATAAGTCCAGAAGAAAGATACAAAACATATAACACCCTCCACTGGACTTATAAACTGTATAGTGAAGTCTAAAACATGGAGTGCTCAACTTTCTACGGAGGAGGCTAGGTTAGCCGAAATATAGTTATCTGCTTTTTCAGGGTAAGAAGGGGTAGAGAGTATAAGCCTGAATTCAGCAAGTTCCATCTTCCAAATAATCCTTGGTTCACTAACATATCCAGTAGGAAAATAGAAAAATGGGTAGAACTAATTGTCCATGTTGAGCAATGTGTTGCACAGCCACAAGAGTCAGCTCTGCTGGCTCTGCTATTCTCACAAATTAAAGCCTAAATCACATTACTTGAAACAAAAAGAATTTTGATTCATTCCTCATAACCTTTACCATGAAAATAACGAAACAAATGATTTGTAAAGTTGTAGGTATAGAATTAATTAATTCAGATAATATAATGCGACTAAAGTTGGGAAACATCTAGGTGTATGTACGTTATTTTCATAACAAGCAATATTCAGTTGCATATTGTGCTCATAAGGTTGCCAGTGCACGATGTGACGACAAGAGTCCATATTCTTCAACTTATACCTTTAACTCATTTAAACAGTAACTCTAGATTATTCCACTACCCTTATAATGACGCTTAATTGCACTCTCAATTATGCAAATTATATATTCTTTCAAGTATTACACAAATAAAATAAATGTGTACAAAGAATTATATATATGTGTATATTTCAAGATGGCACTTTCCTTTTCCTCCCAAACAATCACCAAACAAAAACTGGTAGTTATTAAATCAATCACAAGCGCAAACAAAGCTGAAAAAGTATGCTAAAATAATATTTATAAGAACAGTTCGTTTTAAGAGGATTCTTAGAGACAACACTGGATATCATATATATTTTACGAATACCTTCAAATAAGTTCAAAAACATAAGAACCCATGCATCATACAGGTCTTCTACTATTGGATTATATATCATAGTTCATGTTTGAAAGTCATCAAGGTGGATCCTGTAGCCAGTGCCTTCTCTTATGTTGCAGCATGGATGCTTGGAACTCAATTATTCCTTTTCCCACAACCTAGACATCCACTTAAATGTGTTGCATTTTTTAAAGGTAAGTCAAAGTCCAAGAAGGTTAGCTTTTGTTGCTAAACAAGAGCAAGAAAATCAGAATCTCATTTGACAAATGAAATGTATGCAACAAAACAGGAGAGTACAATCAAACTTGTCCTAAACTCCAATCACTGGGGCCAAAAAATCTTGAGCGTGCAGTTTCCGATTTATACCAACTGCTAGTGAGTTTGGTGGCAAATTCATAGGTCCTCTAACAATAATTGCTCTTCCTTCAGTATCCCCCTCAGATGTATTAGCTTGCTCCAGATGTAAATTAATAAAAATGCCTTTATTGGCATTAAATATAACATAGTAAAGGTTGTAATCAAACAAAAGTAAAGAGAGAACCAATTGCTGAAACTTACATGATAGAAATAATGCTGGTGACTTAGATGACAATTTATGGCGTCTCTAGAAAGGCAGCGAATCTTCCCTCAAAGTTCCTCCCATTTCCATTCTCCAAGATCGATCCACCAAAGAAGCTAATTCCCTGAAATCACACCAGGAGAATTCATGAATATAGCACAATCCATGTTATCCACAGACAAGCAAGAGAAGCAACGGTTATGGCATTTATATCTGAATAACGTTAATTGAAATAGGTGGCTGATGTGTCTAGAATGAGTAAATCAATTACAAGACGGCACATTCCTCTTCCTCCCAACAACCGCCTAACAAAAACATTGGGAGACAAAAGATTTGTCAACATCGCAAGATAAGAAGACTCCCTTGTCCATAAAACCTAATACTCGCAAGAAATCCCATGAATTTTTCAGCCATAATGCAATAGCAAAAATGTCTTTCAGATTTTCTCACTAAAACTTTTAACCATTGACCAGAAAAGCATATCGAGCAACAATGACTCTACTCATACGATGGATCTAAAAGGATTACTCACCTCAAGTCATGGCTGACAACGAGTATTGTTACTTCTCTTTTCAGATGCTTTAAAAGCTTCACGACATCTGTGCGTGCTTTCCAATCTAATTGTCAAGATAGTATCAAGTAAGTCAAATAGGGAATAGGAAATCAGATCAAAGTGACTTGAAATGATATTCAGTTACATTTTCCCCGGAGAGAAGGGAAGAAATGAAGGAAAGAACCAACAGGAGAATTAACACAATTGCCCCAAGTAAGAATCTAAATCTATATGATGCAGCAAAATAGGAACAACCTTAGCATAATTAGGAACCATTATAGATGAACAAAAATTCCAAGGAATTGGTAGTTAAAGAAAGATGACCAATAAATTCTAGCACCAATATAACTTCTTGTGCATTAGATAGTTTCTCTAGCACATATACAGTACACACCTTATAGGGCATAAAAGGCGACTTCTTTGGATGAAAAAAGACAGCCAACGTGTGTGGAGACTCTACTTTCCTAGGTTTATCCTTTTCTTTGCTTTTTCTTAGAAGGATGCCCTAATTCCAGTCTATTGCCATTTGACAGGAGGCCCATTGTCAGGGTGGGATAAAGGTTAACAAGAGGTCTTGAATTCAGAGGTCAGACCTAAACAAAAAACTTACTATAACAAATAACAGATCTATCTGCTTTAAAAATAGAATATCAAAATACTTCTTCAAAGCCACAGACGGAGACTACAATCTCATATTCCTCTATGTAGAGCATTGATGAAGTTAATGCAAAGTAGATTAGCAGTTTTCTTGAGTCTCGGGGCTTGATTCACAAAGAAGCATAATAGGCATCCCAAGCCAAATAGGAGCGAAAACATCAGAAATTATTAAGAATGGGTGAATCAAGTTAATATATGCTGGTCAATGGCCGAAGTGATCTTATCATTGTGAACCATAGACCTCCAAGTGTGAGGCTACTAATCAAATAAAAATAACATGGCAAAAAGATCTTCATACCAAGACCAGCCAGAGGTTCATCCAATATCAACAAATCTGGAACTTCAACCTGTAAATAGAAGCCAATGGGCGCTCTCAGTAAATGGAAAGACATGGGCATACGTTAGTCCATGAAACATAAGAACAAATTTCTTAATTTTAGAGCATTAGTGTGAATTGCCGCACTGGTAGCATCCTGAGTTTATAAAGTGTAATCATAAATGTAGTTACCAATTGGATTGCCAAAGCAAGTCGGCGTTTGTAGCCACCGCTCAGCGAGTGAGGATCCTTGTCTAAGGAAATTCTGTCCAATCCAACCTAGATTTTATGACCATAGTAGAGACTAAGTTCCATCTTAAAGAGCAAGATTAACTAATGTAAAAAGATATTGCAAAAAGCAATAGGTACCAAGAAACCGGTGATAGCAAAAGAAGATTCTATTACATGTCAAAGAAGAAATACCCAATTGAAAGCTCTTTGAAGTTTGAAAGCAAGTTGCTTCTTCGACTGAGTGCTAACTTTTTGCCTTGGCCATCCAAATGTAATTTCATCTAGCACATTGTCGGCAATGAAGTACCTATATCACAGATTAACAAATTGACAAATCCAAAAGGCAAATTGCGGTAATGACAACTCAAATTGCTCAGTCAGCAAGAACTTGATCTGGTAGGTCATGCACCCAGAAGTTGATTATGCATATTACTAATGCACAACAAATCAAACTTGCGGTTACTGTAATTTATAATCTTTCCGAAAGATGGGGCATTTAGCAAATCTTTTGATACGGAATGAGACAAATAGCTGAGAGAAATGGAAAAACGAAAGAATGGAGAATATCATTGGTCATGACAAAGTAAGCGGAAAGTTATCTAAATGCATAAATCACAATTTTCCAATACATGCTTACTGAATTCGACTAGCGTGATTACAAAAAGGAAAGGAAGAAAAATGGCCAAGCCAGAATTTTATATCTTGTAGCATTCCATAGGCCAAAAAATCTGGCTTCGGTAATCATAGCACAGTCGACTCGGAAATCAACTTTTCTTTTGGTTATATCAAGTGATGCTCGGTACCTCTCAGGAAATTGAAAGACAATGCCAACTTTCTCTGGAGACAAATGTTCAGGAGGTCCTTTATGTTCACCGCTGTCGCCGTATCTTTGAATGATGATAGAACCGGAAGTTGGTTTGTTGAGTCCTGCAAGAAGCTGAGAAAGAGCCACAAGGAAATTGACATATTTGATGATTGACAACACTGCAGTAAGCTTCCTAACTGATGTTGCTGACCTGCAATAGAGTAGTCTTTCCACTTCCACTCTGACCAAAAATCAAGCCAAAACTGCATGAAACAAATTAAGTCATACCATGAATGAAAGCCTAGATGGTTCAAAGTACTACAAATATGCTCAGAAAGTTTGAGATGCTTTGAGTAAACCTGAAAATGAGAGCAGACACACCTTTTCTCGGGGAGGGAAAAACTAACATCTTTGAGAAGGTTGAACTGGGTCCCCGGAGGATGGTAGCCAACACTTTTAACCTTCAAATACAAAAAATAAAGCTTTAGATTTTCATTCCTCTACAGTTCTAATTGTTTAATTCTAGAAACGCATAGATGCTACTAATTCGATCAATTCCAGAAAAAAAATGCCACACCATATGAAACAAAAGTTGAAAAATGTAGATTAAATAAAGTCTATTTGCAACATCTTTTGGATAAATGAAAGCTAAAAATGGATGCATTACAGACAAAAACTCTCATGCTAGATGTGAATTAGTAAGTCATAGCACCACATTGTAAAGAAGAATCTTTCACTTTCCCCTTTTCTTTGTTTTAATGAAAGATCGATGAAGGAATCTAAGAATGATGTATACGGACAATTGGCATGGATGGCAAACCTTATTCAGCTAGGAATCCTCTTAATGGTGAAAATATTACAAAGTGTTTCTAAAACCTTCCTAAATTCTTGAGAAAATAAAGCAACTATTGTGAAACTTTCCTGGAACATAGTAAGCAACTACAATCGATGATAAGTCCTCGCCCAATGAGGTCTGGGAACACTTAGGTTAGAATCCAGGCATGTCAAGGCATCAATAGCACCTAGAACAGCACCAAAAGGCATCGAATTGTACTCTTGGATCTACTTGAAGAAATTCTTTGTGAGATATGGTCAATACCTAAGCATACATTCCTCTAAGTGATTTGTAAGTCAACTTATTGTTTATCCCTTTGCCATTCATCAAGGTTAATAGAAAACTCTCATTCTCTCCCTTTTTCAAATCAATCAAACAGGCCAATCAGGAGAAGCACAAAGCCCTTCACGACGGGGAACGATAGTCGTAGACAATCTTGTAGGTTTCGACAGACCCCTTCCATTTCAAATGGACATGGCAACGTGAGCAAGAATCCAGAAAACATGGCTAGCCCTTAGCCTTCCAAAACATTAAGAATCGTTCAATTTTGGAGTTTATCATTCGGCAAGTACCACCATTTCAATCACAGATTACATCTTTTCCTCCTTCAACACTTCGCCATTGTCTAATAGAATGCTCGTTAGTTCATCTGCGAATATGTCAGTACCACTGAACTTTGATTCTAACAGAGGCCGAATGAATCCAACGAGAGCGACCAAACATTCAAATGCTACAACCCTGAGTGGTTCCGCGATACCGAAACTCACGGAATACAATAAAAGCACGACCAAATGGAAGCCGACTAAAAGAGTTGCACGACAATACTTCAGCGAAGAAACGATCGCATTGAAGGTACAGTACATAAGGACAGTTCACAACGCAGAGCATACACCGAAACCAAAGCTGATTGACGAACAAATGCTTACTTCGAAGCAGGAATGATCGCAGCGAATTCTGCGTAATCCACCGCCGCGGAATCGTAATCTGCTCAAAGACATCGACGCAAGGAAAATTCCGTCAGAAATTTACGAGCTCCGGCCATTGACGTGAGCGATTGAGAACTCTGCCGCTAAGCAAATAGGGGGACAAGTGTTGGTTCACGGAGAAATGAACGGAGAAGTGCCATGCCTGGTGCTTGACTTCGCTGCCGTCGGCGACGCCTGGCCTTGGAGCTTCGGCGACCGGAGCGACCAAGGAGACGCGAACGCGGAGCTCGCCATGGCCAAGCTCTCCTCTCTCCTTCTCGCACTCGAGAATTTCCTGTCGAAATGAACTTTACCGGAAGAAGGCAGTGTAATTTTCGGGGTGACTGTCGACGCCCGTGCCTTGATGAAAACTTCATCCTTGGAGAAATACATCTCAGCCGTTCAACAGATCCCGAATGCCAACGGTTTTGATTTTTCACTTTTTGATAAACCCGGTCAAAAGGCTAAGGCATTAGAGAAAATGGTTCTCTCTACGTTTTCGTTTTTAAGGATAAAAGCCACCTAGACAAAATGCCGGCCTGTTTTAGGGATAAGAAAAAGGTGTCTCCTTTGCAGCTTACGGCATTGACTTCAAAAAACTATAAGAAAAAGCTCCGTGCAATTTTATGTGTCTAACAAGCTAGAGCTGTGAGAAGTTTCGAGAATTTTAAATTTAAGAAAAGTCGAATATGAGAAAGTTCGAAAATTTAAATTAAGTAATATATAAAAGGTAAAATATATTTACACTTGACGTTTTATCTAATGTTAGTGAAACCAAATGCCTCGTAATTGGAACTAGCATATGTATTACTTTAGTATGATACTTTTGTATCGTTATTAATGTCAAACTATGATGGAATAGACTTAAGCTCGAGCACATAATTATATAATTTTTTGACAAAGTGCCTACATATACTTCACAAGGTTATGGCAACTTGATTTTAGCAAACCGTGACGTGTCTTTTTAAATAAGTGATACGAGGGAAAAAAGGAGACAAGAAGACTATTTTCGTCTTTGATGGTTCCATATGATCTCAACTTATTTTGATGTCAACATGTTATAGAGATAGAGTTTGATTTTCTCAATGAAACTAATGCTCTTTCTAAACAATTTAATGAGTTCCTAGTAAATAGTGGGTAGCCAAAACCTGATACGGTCTCGGTATCTCTCCAAATCTCCATTCTTAATGGAGCTGAAAATTTTGCATGGTTTCATCAAACTGAGGAATACTTGCTAAAAGAATCTGAAGAGATTTGCCCTTCATAATGTCTAGCGACTGTACCTCTGTTATGGATTGCTTGTTGGGCTGAGAAGCAAGCCCTTGGGCTATTAGGGACATCATTGAAGAGAGCTGAGACTTATTAACCCAAGTTGATAAGGTGGAGGTCGTTATAATTATAATCCCCGAAAGGCAAATCAAGCCACTGATTGGATCATTAAGACTCACTGAAAGAAAACTCCCCCATCAATTCATTGTCTTTGCCCCCTCAACCTCTTAGGAATATTTTGTGTTCATAAATTTACTTGTCTAGCTATAGTAGAGCTTGTTTTATGAATGAATGAATGAAGGAAAGCTTTTTTCCAACCAAAAAAGAAAAAAAAAATCTTGGCTTGATCGAATCCAGCAAACCAAACGGCCCCGTGACATCAGCCCAAGGCGTCGTTTCAGGAATCCGAGAGAAACCCGACCCATTTGGATCAGCACTCTAGGCATTTGCCGGCAATGTCAAATCCGGGCCTGAAATTCCGGGCCGCCCAACGACTTGGGCCGTCAAGCCACCGTCAACACAGCCCAGCTCCGTGCTTCGCCAGTGCATCTTCCTCCTCTTTGCCCGTAAGGATTCGCGAAACTACCAGGTTGGCTTTGAAATACGAGGATGGTCATCGGTCGGTCGATGTGAAAAGCGGGTAGAACGACCATAAGAAAAGACGAAGAAAAACAGTCCGCCACGAACTGCAGAGACTTCGTTACAGGGTCAAACAAGTCCAGCGAGGGGAGATGCTCTGTTCCCGACGCGACCAAATTGATCACCATCCGAGGACGGTAGTTGAGTTCAGTTCGTGAGTCGTGCAGTGAACGCTTCACGCTTCATTGACCCGTGAGAAACGTGGATTACGCGGCTCGGATATTCGTTCACACGAACAGCTTCTCAACTACCAGAACGAATCGACGAAACGAGCTATTTTCCTAGCGATGGGGAAGGGAAGGAAAGGGAATCTTTGGCCAGAGTTCTGACCGGCTGAAATTCCTGATTCCTCGTCCATAAGCTTTGAGAACATCGCTGTTACGTGCGCATGCGCCCTCGCTTCGAGAGAAGTAGGTGTTGGTTCCTTAATTGTCAAAATACGAGTAAATAATTCGGGCTTCTATATTCGTATTAAAGAACTACATGGCCAGATTCGGTGAATCCATCGCTGCGTGTGTCGGCCCATGTTATAGTAAGTCAACCTTTTACGACTTTAGTTATGATCAAGTCACCTTTATATATTAGGAGTACCTCCCTCACTTAATGCACGTTGATAATCACGTTTCATCAAACGAAAACTTACTTCCCTTTCACGTGGTGCTGTGATTAGTCGAGATACACGTTCTCCCCAGTTGGACTTTGTGCATGAGGAGGGTGCGACATGGATTTTAGGTTGTCGTGTTTTGTTTTCATATTTTATTTTGGCCGGTTTTCCATCTCAAGAGTGTAATAATTCAATTCATTTTGTACTCATAAGACATCGTCTGAGTAATCATACAAGATGGTGATCATTTTTCACGACAGGTCTTTACTTTATAAATCCTTCAATATGATTTCCAGTTAAAGCAAGAGTTTGGGATGCTGTAGATCCTTCCAGTTTTGACGTCCTCATCGTGTCGGCTTAGTATCGCCCTCCCTTTCATTGATGCGTGGGCCACTCCCTTTTTCTCCCCTTCTCTATGTTAGAAGCCTGTCAGAAGCCTAAAATTATGCGGGCCCTCTTGCCACCATTATCATTCTCCACCCTCAATACTTCATTACTTCATAAGCAATGAAGCCAATGAAGAGTGATCAACGCCAGCGAAAAAAATTGGTACTTATCATAATCGATACTGTTCACAGTTGGCAAGCTTAGCAAATTTGTCTCTACAACATGTCGAGAGATGTCAGTAATCAGTAATCAGAAAATCTCTCCAAACGAAATATATTGCAATCATAAAGCATAAGCCCACGATGGTTCCCTTGCTCTCTTCATTTATCGGAAAAAGCTGGAAACGATGTTCGACCGACTTCAATTACGGGCATGTGATTTCATGGGTCGCCAACTGCAATCATTTATTGTCTTCCGCCGAGTCTCTCCTATCACTGCGGTCGCAGATCATTGTGAATTTTCGGTGGGGGCAGGGGATCATTTTGCTTTCGCTGCAACCTCTCTCTATCCCCCTCTTTTTAGCCAAAAAAAAAAAAAACTCTCTCTCTCTCTCTCTCTCTCTCTCTCTCTCTCTCTCTCAGAGCACTCTTATCCCCTCATTCATCTCAAATCTTTCTCCCTCTACTTTTGCGCTAACGTGTCATGGGTGCGTGCACGCAAGCGTGCCGGCCCAAATAGAGTTTTGTGTTACTTCAGCAAATTCAAAACCACAAGAAAGACTCCCAAAATAGGCAAAAGAGCAAAGTCACGAAAAAAACAAATTTAAATTATAATCACCATGGCGTCTTCGTCAGAACTTCCTTTTTTTTTTTGGTACCCAGGACTCCATCGGCTAGGCTATCAAGAGCGCCGACCACCGTGGCATGCCAGGCTATCAACTTCGCCGACTACCTAGGCTATTGATCGTCGACAGTCGACCACCTAACACAGAGATTCGTCTGAACTTCCTTTTATAACATGAAAAATCTAAATTTTATATTTATATGACATATTCACCCTCTGTCAAGCTTTTATTAAATAATATTTAAACTAAATCAATGTCATTTTATTTTACTCCATGTGCGTCGTGTCAATACTTTTTGATTTCTAGCATTCATGCAAGCAAATTAATACAAGTTTGGGATTTTCAGTATTATTGAAAAAAATTTAGGGTAAATAATTTAATTTTTTTAGTAATTTTGCACTAAGGAAGAAAGCAAAATGCATTGTCTTTGGTGCTACATCCAAAACAGTCAAGAGGTCAACGCATAAAATAAGACCCAAGCCTCTCCCATGAATCAACTGGACAAGAACAGGGGAGGGAGGACCACGAGACTCAGTCTCCACGCTAATACAAAATGGTTCTTGGTACTTTCCTCGAGGCCCCTGCCATTCTTCAATGCCACACTGACTTCAACCTACCGTAATCAACTAACTTGTCCTAAACGCAGCAATTTTTTAGTGAATCTAAGGCATATACTAAAATACTTTCGACGGTTGTAAAAGAGCATTCACGTATGGGACTAATCAATGGGCGCAGCTGGTTTATTTTAATATATTTTGGGTTCGTTGTACCATTTCTCTCCAATCGTTTTGATGTGAATTCGAGTTTTGGAATCAGATGCAAAAAAAAAACGATGGTGATGCATGTCATGGGAGGGAAACAAAACCCGTCTACTAGCACTATACTTGCAAAGACATCTTTCACATGGAAAGTTAGATGCCGCAATTAAGGCATTGAATGAATGTACTATGTGTCGTGACGTGGTCTTTAGTACATGCAACATTGGCATTACACAAGATTTGACACTCCAAATGCTCGAATTAAGGGAAATTTCTTTATATGATTTCTAGTTTAGCGGATCAAGTTCATCAAAACCATAATTTTTGTGTGTTTTCTTTTTAAAAGGTAATATCGTGAAAAATCTTAAATAAATACACCTATAATAAATTTTATCTCCATTAGTTTTTATTAAATTACAAAATTAGATGACATATGGTAGTAGGATTTCATCTTCTATTTATTACAAATGTACCTTTTTGTGATATTAATTAAATTGATTGAAAAATAACAGAGAATAAATTTATTATCAATATGTCAGTTTATAATTTTTTATGATAAAAAAGTTAATTTGAGATAAATTTATTATAAATCCATCAATTTTGAATTTTTTTATACTAAAAAATTGATTGAGATGATTTTTGGTGGTACTAATTAAAAAGAAAAAGTGATGGCTGTGACTTCTTCCATCGAGTGGGACCCGTGCCCAAGCGACGTCCGAACGGGGTCAAACGGCCACCATCCCCGATCCCACTCGTTCGCCAGTAAGATCGCGCCACGTCACGGTGCCGACACCTTTCTCCGCCAGCTGCGTCTCTTCTTCCGAGAGCAGCCCGCGCACTTGTTGCCCCCCCGTAGTGGATCGTCCCCTCTCCACTCATCTCGCTCGAGCTCTAACGCAATTACGTGGACGCCATCTCAGAAACCTCACCGCTCGTTCGCACCCAATTTCGCACCCCTTCACTCGTTCCCTTCTCGTTCCGGGATTTTTTCGCTTTTAACCGCCCTCGTCAGTCTCGTCCGGGAAAAATATTGGGTGGTCCGGGACCGCCACGTCAGCGTGGTCCCGACCACTCACACGGCGCCACGTGTATGGGGAGCGCAGACAAAGGACGAAAACCGGGGCCCACTTCTCTGACGCTCTCTCTCCTTTTTCTCTCTTTTGCCCCTCCCTCATATGTGGCGCCATATGAGTGGTCCGGGACCACGCTGACGTGGTGGTCCCGGACCACCCAATAGGCCCCCCCCTCGGAAATTAATTGTTTCTTTAGTCCCCCGCCCTTTCCCGATAATTCCTTTTTCAGCGACCTGCGCATACGCTTTGCGTATAAATAAGTCCACGGAGCGTCTCTGTCCAGTCACTCGATCGGCCTGTGTTTATCCGCACCAACCTGCGATTCCGTATTCATCGCTTCCGTCGCCGTCGCCGTCGCCGTCGTCTGGCATTGCCTCTGGGGATCGGTTCTGATCTTTTCTCGCGTCGCGATCGGAATACAGGGTTCGATGGCGAATGCTGGGAAGAGAGTTTTGCTCACCTCCGGTGGCGACGATGTATCGGTGAACGTCGCTCTGCATTTGGCCAAGCGTGGCTGCAGGTTATGTTCGTCCCTAAATCGCTCGCCAAACTTATTAATGTTTGCTGGGGGGAGCCTGGAACGATTTTGGGTGAAATTTTTGGGTCGGTTCTGCACCATGAAGAATGCCGAGGGCGCGTGTAGTCGTCGTGTCGATTGAAGATGATAGAGATTATTGATTAGCTAACTGACGTAGGGCTCACAAATTGGCCCTGAAGTTGGTGCTTAATCGTGTGCTTGTGTATTGAACAGGTTGGTCTTGATGGGAGACGAAAAGGGTCTGAGGAGCGTCCGCGAGAGAATTGCCGGTTCTTTGAAGGGTGCGGCGTCGGTCGAGGTCGTCGGGTTGGACATGGAGGAAGAGAGGGAGGGAGCTTTCGAGGAGGCCGTGGACAAAGCCTGCAACGTTCTGGGGGGTTTGGATGCTTTCGTGCACTGTTACAATTACGAAGGTACGTTGCTCTATGCCATGCGTGCGGTTTGGAAATCATGACTGTAGCGTCTTGTGTTGAACCGTGAGATAGTACTCGGTATACCGTGCGGAGATAATTATAATGCATTCAAAATCAGAAGTGACATTCTTATCGGGGATATTGCTTCTTGGGTTCAATCGTGTTGCTTTCGACGTTAGATGGCTTTACCTGCAATTGGTTCGGATATATTATAGTTCCTGAACTTTAAATCTTCCAATATCCAATCCAAGGACAAATGATAAGAGTTTGCCCGGAAATGCTCTGTTCGATAAGATTAATCTAATTCCCCTGATGTGAGGAGACAGAGTCGACGTTTGGGGAATGTGTCGTCTAAATCAACAGTAGGTAGAGGTGACTTGGTTGCATCTCGGACCCCTCCAGTAGATGCCCTCTTTGTCTTGTCAACAGCTTAACTCGACGGGAATGCTTGGGACTTGTCATGGTTCCGTGGAAAAGTAAAGGGGTGTGAAATTTCCATGCTAGGACGAGGAACTCAATAGTGAAGTTCTGGGAAATTGGGGGGTGAATCCAGTCAAACCGACCCATGCCATATCCATCAGGGTCATCAACAGGAAAAAGAAAAAAGAGACAGATGGTGCCAATAGAATTGACAAGGGACTCGTCAATTGTCCAAAAGAAATATGGGACTCTGTCTAGTTGCCAAGGCATCCTTTTTGAATCTTTCTAGATTGTCCATTGGAGGGTCGTCTTAATTTGTAGATACATCAGGACCGAAGTTTGAGAACTCTGAAAGTTCTTTCGCTCCCGTATCTTGAAGTGCGCTCTTCACGTGGCCATGTTTGGATTAATGATAAATCAATTCAACTGTTAATGGCTGTCGGTTTCTCGCGCTTGTCTAGTGGGAACAGAAGCAAGCCAGCTTAGCTTACGACTGACTTTTCTTGAACAGGAAAGATGCAAGACCCTCTACAGTTGCCAGAAGAAGAGTTTAAAAGATAATACGTATAAACTTCCTGTCCGCGTGGTTTTTGCTGAAGACCGTCGGTGTAAAAATGCGTGACGGCCGTAGAGGAGGTTCCATCGTATTCTTAACGTCAATAATCGGCTCGGAAAGAGGGCTTTATCAAGGAGCTGCTGCATACGGATCGTGTTCGGCTGGAGTGCAGCAGTTAGTCAGAGTAAGTGAGGCATCATGTTATCATAATCTTGTGTGTTTCTTAACTCCCTTTGTGGCCAATCTCTTATCTAACCTATTTGGCTTTGTGATTGTTACACAGACCTCGGCGTTGGACATGGGAAAGCATAAGATTAGAGTTAATGCTGTCGCCCGTGGCTTGCACATAGAGGATGAGTATCCAAAATCCGTAGGCATGGATAGGGCAAAGGCCCTGGTCAAGGATGCGGCACCGCTTCACAGATGGCTCGATGCCAAAAACGATCTGGCTTCAACCGTCATCTATTTGATCAGCGACGGCTCATGTTACATGACGGGGACGACTATCTTTGCCGATGGAGGCCAATCTCTGGTGAGGCCTCGCATGCGATCCTACATGTAGTTCACTGACCTCCTCCTCCTTCTGCTCGGAGCAAACAGTGCAATCTGTACAGCAGCGTACGCTCAGACAGCGTTTCCAGCAGGGAGAGAGGGTCGCTAGCCCATTCTTATGTTATTTTGTTGATGTCCCTTTTGTCGAGTTTAGTACAGATTAGGCCCGCCAATTCGTTTTCTCGAGATATTCAAGATTCAATATGGCTTTCCACGTAAGTTGCTGCATTGCGAAATGATGCGGGAGGTGGACATTCGCACATGGCCCCTTGTACGGTCACTTAAGGTTTCGACAATGAAAGAAACGTGACATGTTTAATAAGCCACGGTGTGGTAATTGTGTTCTTTGTTCCTTGGGCTAAGTTCCAAGAGTCGAATCATAGAAACACTTCAAATAAAGATTCTTCTGTACATTTTTCTGGGAACTTTCTTTTTGTCTGTTGACCAGTTCCCTGCAACCTAGAACACCACCTCTTTTGGTTTTCTGCATTGGCAACGAGGATCGGAATGGTGGGCTTCCACGAAAGGGTAATATTTCAGTTTAGTCAAATTCAACTTTTGAGATCGAGCAAGGAAGAACAAGGAAAAACTTCGGAAATTTTTTTGTATTCTATTATGTATCCAAATAATGTACAATGCTCTACAGTTATAGCACTAGGCATGTACAAGAAAAAGGAAATAAAGAATATTACAAAATCAATTCCAATATTAGACGATATTAATTGATTTGGCATATCAATCTAAATCCTAAAGAATATTGTACAACTTCACTTATCTTTCAAAAATCCCCCTCAGGCTGGTGGCTTAGAGATGTCTAAGACATTTAACTTGCTTAGTAGATATGCGTGTTGTCTCTGACATAGGGGTTTGGTGAAGATATCTGCAGGCTTTTTTGTAGTCTCAATTCATCTTGTTTCGATTATCCCCTCTTGAATCTTTTCTCGAGTGAAGTGACAATCTGCTTCTACGTGCTTTGTTTTTTCATGCACTATAGGGTTGGACACAAGTTTAAGTGTTGTGTCGTTGTCACAAAACAACATGGTCGGTCCCTTTGTTTGCACCCCAAGGTCCCAAAGCAAGTCTTGCAGCCACACTATTTCACAAGTGGTCTTCGCCATAGCTTGGTATTTAGCCTCTGCTGAAAATAAAGACATGGTTGACTGCTTCTTCGTCTTCTAAGAAAGTAAAGATTTTCCTAGCATGATATAGAATCCTTGTAATCGATCTCCTACTCATTGGACAAGTTGCGTAATCAGCGTCACAATAAGCCGTCATCTCCATGTTGCACTTTTTTTAAAGAAGAATTCCAAGTCCTAGACATTTCTTCAAATACTTAACAACCTTTAGGGCGGCATTCATATGAGACTGCTTTGGCTTATGCATAAACTGACTGAGTGTCTGCATAGCATAATTTATATCTGGTTTAGTCATGGTCAAATATATGAGCTTTCCTACCGGCCTTTGATAACCTGACGGGTCTCTGAGAACAGGATCATCTTGGAAGATTTCCTTCATCATGGTCCACCGTTGTTAACTTGACATTTTGTTCGATTAGAATAACTGCTAGTTTGCTTCCCAATAGACTACTTATGATATGATCTCTAGCACGAATTTTTGTTGACCGAGGGAAATCCCTCGATCTGATTAAGCAATTTCTATTCCCAGAAAATATTTGGGTGAACTCAAGTCCTTTATGTGGAATGTGGAATGCAGGTATTCCTTAAAGCTCTTTATGGCAATTGCATCGTTACCCATAATGAGTATATCATCAACGTATATAATTTAATATGTACCTTTTGTCCATGTAAAAATAGTGTAATCATACTTGGACTATTTGAAACCTGCTGCTGTGAGAGCATTCGCGAACTTGGCATACCATTGCTTGGATGCTTGTTTGAGACCATAAAGGAATTGCGGAGACGACACACTTTGTTCTCCCCTTGTCTCCGTAAATCCTAAGGATGTTCCATATAAATTTCTTCATCCAAATCGCCATGTAGAAATGCATTGTGGACATCCATTTGGCGTAATGACCAATCTTGAAAAGCCACAACCGACGGGGAAGGAGTGGACTATGACGTCTTTGGCCACTCGGGGAGAAGGTCTCATGATAGTCAAATCATTCTCGCTGTGTAAACCCTTTTGCCACCAAGCAAGCCTTATATCATTCAATCGATCCATTAGCCCGAAACTTTATCTTGTAAACCCATTTGCATCCTATGGCTTTACGATTGGAAGGTAAAGTCACAAGATCCTATGTATGGTTGCCATTTAGTGCTTGCAATTCTGCTGCCATGGCCTTTTGCTAGCGTGGATCCGTGGATGCTTCATCATAACTAGCTGGTTCCCTTTCTTCAAATATGCGACTAATGCATTGTCTATGTTTCGAGACAATTGATTGAAGGAGACATAGGATGAGAAGGGATAGTGAATACCTGGAGAGTTATGTGTGGCACAAACATAATCCTTAGTCCAGGCCGGTGGACATGTGGTGCTCCCTGAACGTCGAGGAGGATCCAGACGTGATGGTAGAGTCTCTTCCATAGGTGGTGCTGTCATGAGATCTGAGGCTTCTTTAGTAGCCGCATCCTCAAATCTTGGTGACGGAGAAATGGCCTTAGCAGTAGTCCGATCGCTTGTGGAAGCATTATTGAAGGTTCCCGGATTTCCAATCATAACATATTTAGGATCCTTGGATATATCGTCTTCGGAAAATAGCTCGAGAAGAATTGAGATCGTTTTCCTTTGAGGACTGATCTTCAGCAAATGGAAACATGTCTTCATGGAAGACTACGTCTCTACTTATGAGGAATTCTTCTGTGGAAGGTTGAAACACACGATACCTCTTTTTGAAGATTTGGGTATCCCATGAATATGCACCGTTGGGCATGAGGACTCATTTTGTCCCGAGGGCCTACCGTAGTGACGTAGCATAAACACCAAAATATTCTTAGGTGATCCAGTTTTGGCTTCTTTCGGAAAAGGACTTGAAGGGCTTCGACCATTTAACACCTTTGTTGGCATCCGATTAATTAAGTAGACTGTCGTGATCATGCAATCTCCCCAAAAATTATCCGAAAATAGAAGCCTCTGAACCTTCAAGGCACGTGCCACTTCCAAAATATGTCGATGCTTTCTTTCCACTACTCCATTTTGTTGTGGAGTGTATGTGCACGAACTTTCATGCGAGATGCCATAGGATGAAAATAATGATGTGCATTCATGGTTGAAAAATTCTGTTCCATCATCTATCCTAATCCGCTGGATAGATTTTCCAAATTGGGTATTTGATAAAGAAATAAAATCCTTAAAGTGGGATAGAACTTGACCCTTAGTTTGCATGAGGAATATCCATGTTGCTCGAGAATAATCGTCAACAATAGTAAAAAAATATCTTGATCCATCATGATTAGGTGTATGATACGGCCCCCACACATCAACATGAATTAGTGAAAAAACACTAGTGGAATGACTTTTGCTAACTGGAAAGGTTGCACGTGATTGTTTTGCAAGTGGGCAGATATGACATTGAGGCTCCGTTCGTTTCGTGGAAAATAACTTCCAGGAAAATATTTTCCGAAATTTCCGGTGTTCGGATGGCGGAGAATACACGGTCAATGGAAAATCCCTCTTGAAATCGTGGAAAATGATTTCCTCTTTTGAAAAGAGGAAATCATTTTCCCGCACCTCTCGCCTCTCGCGCTCCGCTGCTTTCTCCTTCCTTCATCGGTTCTTGTTCTCTCTCTCTCTCTCTTTTCTTGCTCTCCTTGCTACAATGGCTTCAACAACGTCCTTCTCCGGGGAGCCCTCCGCCCTCCCCGCCGCTCCCGCCCGCCTACTCCGCCGGGCGTCGCCGCCATCGCCGCTCAGCTTCCCGGCGGCTCGAAGCCGCTCGGGAGGATTCGGCTTAAAAGGGAGCACTACAGCGGCGCCGGGAGGCTCGCGGGAGCCACCGTCCGGCCGCCGCTCGTCGTGCGGCCGTGAGCCGTGAGCTCGTCGGATATGGCAGCGCGCTCGCGGCTCGCCGGATCTAGCGGCGAGCTCGGGCTCCCGTCCGGGCGAGCTCAAGCTCGTCGCGCGTCCGGCGAGCTTGAGTGAGATCGGCCGAGCCTCGAGCTTGCCGGATCTGGCCACGGGGTCTTGGTTGGCCGCCGGGCGCCGACCATCGTCGGGCGGGAAGGAGGTGGCGGCGGCGGAAGGAGGAGGAAGAAGGAGGAGGAAGGAGGCGACGGCGGACGGGAGCCCAGCTCGGGAGGAAGAAGAAGGAGGAAGGAGGAAGGAAAAGAAAATAAATAATAAATAATAAAAATTTCTATTTTAAAAAATATAAATAATTAAAAAATCATTTTTTTTAAAAATATAAATAAATAAAATAAATTTTTTGGTCAATTAAAAATATTAAAATTCAATTTTTGAAAATTTTTTCAGGAAAATGTTTGAGTTAACGAACAGTGGAAAATATTTTCCACTCAAATTTTAGATTTTTGGTAGAACACCTGGAAAATAGAGTCGTTTTCCTAAAAATGACTTCTAGAAAATGTTTTCCGAAATATGATATTTTCCGTGAAACGAATGGAGCATGAGAGTAAGGAAACAAAGCACTGTGGCCCATTCTAGAATGCAACAGGAAATTTTTATCATTGGTAGTGACATTACACAATGATTGCTTATTGGAGGAAACTTGAGATAAATCTAAAGTTCTTGGAATGCTAGTCCAGAAAAATAGTTCATCGGAGAGATTACCCAAACCTATCGGTTTTCCCAAATGAAAGAGCCCGAAAGAAGCAGACATCAGCATTGAAAAAATTCAACAAGAGTTTTTCTTGTAGGCTTTAGACACAGAAATCAGATTGAGCTGGAAATCTGGAACATAGAGGACATTTCTCAAGGTTATTTGAGGGCTAAGGTTCACAATTCTGTAGTGGTCACATAGGTAATGCTTCCATTTGGCAATCATATAGAAACATGAATACTTAAATCTTCATGAATAATGAAAAAGAAGCTCTTATTACAGACAATTTGATCACTAGCCCCTGAGTTGATTATCCAAGAATTTCGGGAAATAGAATTTATCAGGCAATGAGAAATACTTGAGAAGCTACTTCCTTTGTTGGAAATGTTCATTTTTTTGCAATGCCTACATAAGCTGCTAATACCGCCCTTAAGTGATGGGTTGATCATTATTCGAACCAATGGTCCGATAAGCTGCTACCGAAGATTCCTCCCCCGTTTTCTCCTTTTCACCGAGCTTCTTGTGCAATTTCCAGCAATTGTTAATGGTGTGATGGGGTCGCCTACAGTATTCACAAAATAATTTATTTTTTCCTTTTATATTTTCCCATAAGCCTTTGAACTTGCGGAAAATTGTCGACCGTTAGATCCTTTAAAAATAGTCGTGTGCCCACCGTCCGATCTCCGATGAGGAATTGGGCCTTTTCCAATTGTCGATCGCGCCTCGCAATTTGGACCGTCCATTTTAGGTCCTTTGAAGGCATGTGAACCTATCCCAAACCCTAGCTCCTCGGCCAACCGGAAACGGGCCGAGAGAGGGTACGACAAGAACCGGGCGCTATTGTCAAGTAGGGATTTGAACCCATATGTAATATACGAACTTCGCCTGAGCCTCAAATACTTAATGATCCCTGTCGCGTTGACAAGCTGGCCATTGGACTATGCTGTTGGCACCAGCCACGGTCACCGTATCGCCACCACCGTCATCTCACCGAACCATTGCGCCT
This sequence comes from Eucalyptus grandis, assembly GCF_016545825.1. Lineage (NCBI taxonomy): Eukaryota > Viridiplantae > Streptophyta > Magnoliopsida > Myrtales > Myrtaceae > Eucalyptus > Eucalyptus grandis. Next base: position 28,603,368 of record NC_052620.1, read on the forward strand.
CATCACATCCCCACGACACCACCCCATCACCATGTCTCCACCACATCATGACAACTTAATTGCCGCCTAGTTTACTACCTCACTAAATTTTCTTCTTCATGAAATGCCACGAGTGAGATTAATGTGATCTTAAAGATAGACCACGACCATGAGATGTTAAAAAAGAATCAATTCAAGATCGGTCACGTCTCTTCTCCCACCAATGTTTACTTTCTTCATTACGTTGCCATGCCGGTTCTCTCATGTAAATTCTCCTTCATCCCCACGTATCCGTGCAACTTGTCAAAGAGAGGAGCAGAGAACTCCCACCATCACCCACGTCAACCCCATCCGCCTCCTCCTTAGCTTGCCACAAATGAAGACCATTGACCAACAAAATTCTCAAAGGCAAAGAAGGAGAGAAGACACAGAATTCAGCCACGATTCTGTGATTTTCGCAAATGGCAATGAGGATTACCGCTAATGGCCATGTCCACTCCACGCGTCTCTCCTCTGGACTGCCACAAAACTAAGGAATGTTGACCAAGACAGTCAAAGCAGGCGGAGAAGCCGAAGCACAAAAAAAGACCGTCTCTCATTTCCCTCACCTCACAATCTTCTTTGTTCCATCAACGTCTTCAGCGAAGAATCATCTCCATCAAGACTCTCACAGCTTTGTTCCTTTCTTGCTACTCGACGCCGCCACTTGCACCACCTCGCTGCACCACCATCTTGCTTTATTCTCACCTCTAACCAAACACCTCACAGCACGCCTTCATTCTGCTCACGTCGTCTTGCTGCTTCGCCACTAGCCTGCACCACCGAGGATTCAAGGCAAGTGGAAGTCCTATTCTTCTATATTATGTGGTGCTGCCGTTGATTTTGCTAGTATGAGTACCTAGAGGGGGGTGAATAGGTGCCTAAACAATTTATCGATATACGGAAGCGATTCTTAACATATGATAGAAAGTAAATTCTCTCTTAATTAACAAAATGAAATACGATTGAGGTAGAGAGAGTGAGGAAGAGAAAATTGAACACAGGATTTATAGTGGTTCGGCTTATTCCAAGCCTACGTCCACTCTTCCGCACCTCGACTTGACACCTACTGGATTTCACTATGATCAAAAGAGAAGTTACAGCACAGCTTTGCCTTGATTCCACAAAGGTAGATGTTTTACCACACCTCCTTAAGGTCTCTCACAAATATAGACTCTCTTTTGTATACAAGTATTCGCTCAAAGGATTTATCTAAACAAATAGGAGCTTCGCACTTTGGAATTCTTCTATCGCGCACACCTCGAACAACTAAGAACGTCTTCCTTATATACTCCTTTATGCCATCATACCCGTTGGCACTTACCAAAGGAATTCCTCCAATCTACCCGTTGGACGGAATCAATTAGGAAGATTGTTCGAGCTATTAAAGGAACGTGTTGATAGCCCATCAATCCCGTTCGCCCATGCAATCGGATCTCGGTTTCCATAAGTAGAACATTCCAATAATATTTAGACAATCATCGAATCTTCAGTCATTGAATCAATCTTGATCAATCAAATGATTACTGATACGTCTTCTCCAACCACGAGATATTCTCCGGATGATAAGGTTAAATCCTGAACAAAACATCCGTTCCGGGATAACCTTTCTTCAACGGATTAGAGACTGTCAATGAGGATAGACTTTGAGTCTTGAGTCCTACGTCTGGAAGTCTTCGGACTTTTAACTAACGAGTCCGCACCTTTAGATTAGGGATGGAAACGTTTTGTCAACTTCAAAACACTTCACGAAGATTTCTCCAATAATCTCCCCTTTTTGATGGTGACAAACCTTCCTGCAGATTTGGATAACTTTGACTTTGCAAAACATTTCTCAAACACATATGCATATCTTATAGAGATGAATGGCTAAAAGATTAACACTAGAATCTGCAACCACGAAAATAGGTTAGTCTAGTGTATAATAAAACCATCCATAAGATATCAATACTTGTTAATAGAAGCAGTCAAGTCCAAGTCTAGTTCTTCTCATCCCGACACAAAACTAAGTCAAAGTTTGAAAAACAGTTAAACAACAACACAATTCAACAAACAATTAAAAAATGATTGAAAGTTTTTGATCAAATCATGCATCTCTCCCCCTTTTTGTCATCATTAAAAGGATGAGATGGAGTCTTAGGGAATGCGGACAAGCCGGGAAATCTTCCATAGACCGAACGATGCCTTCCACCTTTTAAAGTCTTCCTTCAAATTGACAACCTCCTCACTCTTGGCATTAGCCGATTCGAATAGAGAGGGCTTGCATCTTATCATTCAATGAACAGGGAAGAAGCTTGACTTTCATTCTTCAAACTTTGAACTTCGCATCCCAAGGCATAAATTTGACATTTCATCTCCAAGAGAATATCCATGATTTCCCGCGAAAATCTGCTCCATTATCGCTCCGAGTACTTGCTTCGCTCGATCGATGGAGTAAAAGCGAGACGATGGTGGATCAAAGATAATCTCACGAGGTTTGGCGATGAAACTTCATGACCTTCTTCGGAAATTGAGATGCATAAACATCCTCTCAGGGTTTGCGGGTGAGCGGACGACTCCTTCACTTTGCATCGGGATATGAAGACGTCACTCATTTCCTCCCGATCTCCCCTCGTTTCCATGCCTACGGTGGAGAAGAGATTTCCTGGGTTCTCCTTCTTCTCTTCTTTCTTCTTCGGTCTTTCTTCCTCTCTTCTTGCTTTGCTTCTCTTTCTTCTTCTTCCTTCTCCTTCGCTTCTTTCGTCTTTTTTGTTCCGATTCTTTCCGAGGAACAGGACGACTTAAATTCTTCAAAGCCATTGCGAGAGATGGTGATGTCTTCGTCATCATCTTCATCCTCAACGAGAGAGCTCTTCTTCTCTTGATGGAGCAGCCATGGGCTCCTTCCATTTTCTCTTAGCAGCGGAGAAGAGAGTTGATGAGATTTGGCGAGTCTTCTCCTTGAATTTCTCCAATTCTTTGCTCGCTTCAAACGCATTTTGGTTACCATTTTCAGTCCTACCACCATATGATCGCATGATCGAACACAAAAGATTTGCGGAGGCTGAATATTCAGATGTCCGAATAACTTCGTAACAAGGCTTGGGTAAGGAGTTGACCTCTGTCCTTCATCATCATTTCTATACATGTGAAACATAACGGTATGAGGGAGAGAAAACTTCTTTCCATAGAGGATGGCATACATCAACTTTGCCTCGAGCTTGAAACACGTTTGGAAGTTGATTTGTTAAGGCAATTGATCACAATCTTGTGAAGCAAGATGTTGAATGCATTCATCCGTGAGTAGGTGATCTTCTCATCTCGTTCTCCCTGTCCTTCACCGGTTCAAGTGTGGCCCGAGCAATGGAAACTTTGATTGGTTGATATCTGCCTCTCTCAACTTCTAACACATCTCAAAGATATTCATATCCACACATAGTCTTGTTCTTTAACGCTGAAGGAGAATCTATTCGCATCCAAAAGCTAAGATTTGAATAGAAATATGCAGTCAATTCGGCATAAGCCTCGGTTGAGTCGAGCAAAACTTTTCAAGTTGAAGATAACTGAACTTTTCCCTCAAGTTCACTTTCACAGCATCTCGTAAAATCAAAGTCCACACTCCTAGGTTTATTACCCCACGCTTCAGCAATTTCAGTACGATCCTTTTGTTCCTTTGATCTGAACAAATCTCCCATTTTCCTTGAATTTCAGCATGAATACCCATTTCGGTTGAAATAGACCTCAACAGATTGTCATCGTCATTCCCATCTACAGGATTCGGTCCCGGTCATGAGGATCACTTGGGATATTCGCAGGTTTCCTCGACCACCCCTTTACGAGCGATTCCCAAACTTTCCATTTTTCGCAGAAAGATATATTCGTTCCTATATCCTTTGTTTCTAAGAAACTCATCAACATAGTTCAAAGGAGTACGAATTCCTTTTAAGGCACGATATAGCTTGTAAATAAAAAGCGGGCTTTTTGAACTCTTACGAGTGCATCCTCGATGATTTCTTCCCCGATGCGATGAACAACGCCTTGAGGACTAGATGGTGGAGAATGACGCCGCCGAGAATGTTGTGACTCGGTTCAGCTGATCTAGAGTAACTTCATATTCGCAAGATCGAAGTGCGTAGGCCCCTCACTCATTCTCTCGTGGTCCCCTACTTGCGATTCTTGAGGACTTTTTGAAGATGACATCTTTCTCTTAGTGTTTGGAAGATTCCTTGCTTGACTTTCCCGAAAAGATGACAACTTTTTGAAGACTGAGCGAAGAAGACAAACGGGAATTGAGGATCGATGCTTTCTAGGGTTTTTGAGAGAAAGTGAATAGAAAAGTGAAGAGAAATCTACAAAGTGCACAATCGGTTAAAAAGAAGAGTAAACGAACCGTCACAAAGGAAATAAAAATATGCATTTTCAAAATAACTGTCTTTATCCGCAAAATAGTTATTTCAAAAATAACTTCCCTTTTGAAAATGAATCGATGTAATATTTACGTTAATTAAATATAGCAACAATTTAAACACGCCCGATGATCGTACATTTTCAAGATAAGATTGGAGAGAAAGACTTACAGCTCAAGGTCGAGCCAAGACAAAAGATAAAGTCTTGTTAGCTCCGAGTCCGAAAGTCTTTAGACTTTGATATCCTCATACCTCAAAATGTTGAGTCCGGACCGTATAGACTCAAATTGATTTTTCTCCAAAGGCTTTGTGAGTATATCGCCAGTTGATTCTTTGAGTCAACAAATTGAATTGAAACATCTCCATTTTGAACATGATCTCTAATAAAGTGATGTCGAATCTCCTATATGCTTTGCTCTTGAGTGGAGAATTGGATTTTTGGTGAGGTTGATAGCGCTGGGTGTTGTCGCAATTAATCTCCGTGCATGAGTCTTCACTTTCAAAATCTCTTAGTTGTTGTTTATCCATAGAATTTGCGAACAAATGCAGCTTCCAAGAGCTACATACTCTGCTTCGTTATTGAAAGAGACACAAAGGTGCTTTGTTTCCTTGAAAACCAAGACATCGCATCCGCTTCCAAGCAATCGGCAAGTTCTCAAGTGCTCTTTCTATCAACTCGCAACCGGCTGATCTACGTCCGAATATCCCAAGATTAAAGTCTCCTTCTTAGGATACCAAAGACTGATGCTTGATGATGAAGCGACGTATTTAATGATGCGTTTCGCAGCACTGATGAGATTCTCTAGGATCCGATTGAAACCTAGCACGTATGCAAACACTTAACAAAATATCAGGTCTAGAGACGGTAAGATAAAGAAGTGATCCAATAATGCTCCCGTACAGCTTTTGATCAACTTTCTTCCCTTCTTCATCTTTGTCTATCTTTAAAGAACTTGACATTGGTATGTCGGTCTTTTTGCACTTTTCCAGTCCAAACCTTTTGACAAGATCATTAACATATTTTTCTTGATAAATAAAAAGTTCATTCCTTCAATTGTTTTACTTGAAGACCAAGAAAGAATGTTAACTCTTCCATCATACTCATTTCAAACTCATCCCGCATAGACTTTGAAAATTTCTTGCAAAGACTTTCATTAGAGGATCCAAAAATAATATCATCCATATATTTGAACAAGTAAGAAACTTTTGTTTTCCTTCTTGATAAATAAAGTCGTATCTACTTTACCTTTGACAAAACCATTTTGTATTAGGAACTTACTTAATCATCGTACCAAGCCCGAGGTGCTTGCTTTAAACCATACAAAGCCTTTTTTCGCCCGAAGACCGAGTTCGGCTTCTTTGGGTCTTCAAACCCTGGTGGTTGTTCCACATAAACTTCCTCATGGATAAATCCATTTAGGAAGGCGCTTTTGACGTCCATTTGGAATAACTTGAAATTCTTATAACAAGCAAACGCAAGTAATAGTCGAATAGCTTCTAACCTTGCCACCGGGAGCGTAAGTCTCATCATAGTCTATTCCTTCTTCTTGCGTATATCCCTTGGCCACGAGTCTTGCTTTATTTCGTACGACTTTTCCTTTCCTTTCTCGTTCATCTTGTTTCGAACACCCATTTAGCTCCAATAATGTCAGTTTTTACCTTTTGGTTTGGATATCAATTCAGGACATCATTTATGCCGAACTCGTCGAGCTCTTCTGCATAGCTTCAATCCACTTTCATCGATAAAGCTTCTTCTATGCTTTTTGGTTCAATTTCGGAAACAAGAGCTACATCACTAGACTCTTCTCGCCTTTTGGATCTCGGTGCGAATTCCTTCATTAATTTCAGATTATAAGATCTTTTGGGATGACTGGACTTATGCTTCCAGTTACTTGTTGATATGTCCGTTTGATGATCTCTCTTTTGATTGAATCTTCACGAACATCCCGATGCTGGTTTTCCGAGTCGAGATGCTTCTTGAGTCGTAAGCTTTGGAAGGTGCGGAGCAGTTCGGACTCTTCTTGATGAGTTCACTTGATTCATCTTGTGTTGAGTCTTGAAATTTGACATTCATTGACTCCTCCACGGACCGACTCTTCTTGTTATAGACTCGTAAGCTTTGCTTGATGTAGAATATCCAAGGAAGATACCTTCATCGATCTTTCTTCAAACTTACCAACTCGATCTTTTGCATTTTCAATATAAAACATTTACAACCAAATACATGAAAGTATGAAACAATAGGCTTCTTTTCTTTGAATAACTCATAAGGGGTTTTCGAAGAATAGATCTTAAGAAGACTCTATTGATGATATAGCATGCTGTTGAAAAAAGCGACTTTCAGCCCAAAATCGAGAAGAAATTTTACTTTCAATTAAAAGAGTTCTAGCCATTTCTTGAAGAGATCTGTTCTTTCTTTCCACAACTCCATTTTGCTGAGGAGTATATGGAGAGGAGAACACATGCTTAAAGCCAGATTCATCACAGAATTTTGTAAAATCTTGATTTTCAAACTTACCTCCATGATCTGTTCTTATACTAGAGATAACACATCCTTTTTCATTTTGAACCTTTTTAGCAAATTTTTCAAAATACGAAAAGGTTTGGACTTACTTGCAATGAAATATACCCGAGTAAACGGGAGTAATCATCAACAATTACTAGGCAATACTTCTTACCCCCCAATACTGGAAGTTACGTTGGTCCGAAGAGATCCATATGCAGCAACGTAGTACATGATTAGTAGAGACATGATTTATTGGCTTAAAGAATTTCTTACCTCTTTCCCCTTAATACATGGAGTGCATGAATCGGTCTTTTGGTATGGCAACTGGGTAGTCCTCGAACAAGCTGTTTTGAAGAGATTTTGGCTAATTGCTTCATGTTGACATGACCAAGCTTTTGTGCCATAAGCTTGCTTCGTCTTGAATTGAGATAAGGCATTGCGATTCATTTGGTTTCACATCCGAAGATAGATATTTCCATGTCTTCGACCCATGAAAGATCGAGAGTCTTTTACCGATTCGAACATGTTCCTTCTTGAAAGAAGATCTTGAAACCAGTATCACACAATTGACTAATCTTTGAGAAGATTGTAATTGAGTCCTTCCACTAAGGAAACATTACTTATTGTGAGAGTTCCAATTTTCACGGTTCCAAATCCCACAAATACTTCCTTTCTTTTTCCCAAATGAAACTTTTCCACCATTTACTTGAGCAATCTTTATAAAGCAATTTGAGTCTCCCGTCATGTGTCTTGAGCATCCGCCGTCAAGATATCACTTTACCTCGCTTTCTTGACGGAGACCTGCATTTAAAATAAAGTCTCAAGCTTTCTTTGGTACTCAAATTTTCTTGGGTCCTTTGGTGTTAGTAAGATAAAATATATTAGCCCATACTTTTCTTAACAGGTTTCCATACCATAGGACACTCTTTTTCAAAATGATCCTGACAAGTTGCACTTAGAACATTCGAGAGCATTTCTACTTACGTGTTTTACAAAACTTTCTTGAAGTGATTTTTGTAAACCTCACTCGAGAGTCTTTTCTTGATTCTTTCTTTTACTTTAGGAAAATCAATCAAGGGAATTGTTTCTTGTCATACCTAGGAACCGGACTTATTGAAGTAAGGTCTTTGTCTTTGAAAGAATTTTCTCAAGTTTTTCAGACCTTATAGAAAATTTCTTTTGATATATTTGATAAGTCTGTTTTTAAAAACATTTTCTTTTAAAAGATTATCTTCATTTTCTTTAAGATTGGAAACAGACAAGTCTAGACTTTTAACTCTTTCGCTAAAACATTTTCCTTTTGTTTTAGAGCTGAGTTTTCTTTTTTGATTCGGAAATTCTTTTGAGAGAAGTCTTAAGACTAAAGCATGGTTCATCAATATATTTAGAAACTTTGACAGGAATTTTAAAATCACTTGCCTCAAATTCACTATCTGAGTCTCTTGATCTCAGATTGATTAATGCTAATCGTACATAGATTAAGCATATTCATTATCACTTTCTTCACACCGCATCACCTGTGTTTCGGCTTTGAGAGCTTTCGAAATTTTTCAGCTTTTCCTCTCTTCTTCTTTCGTAAGAGGACGGTTGGTCCGATGTGTCCTTTTCTGCATTCAAAGCGACTACATCTTTATTTGGTTCCTCATCATCAAATTGACTTGGTCTGCTGTCTTTGAAAGCTTTGTTTCTTTAAGTTGAACCTTCTTCCTTTTCTATTTAGTTTTCCGAATCTTCTTATCATGAGAGCAAGCTCCTCATCGTCCATATCATCTTCAGAATCTCGTATAATCATAATCATCATTTGATTTTTAATGCAATGGATTTCTTACCTTGGATCTTCATCTTCATTGATCCTTTCCACTTCATAGGATTGAAGAGTTCCAATCAACTCGTCGACGATAGTGTCATGATTCTCGCGTCTCTTTTATCGAAGTCTTTATGTGATTCCAATCCCCGGAGAGTCCACGCAAGTAGCTTGTTTACCTTCATGGGATCGAAGTTGGTTGACCTTGATTTTCAAGACCATTTACAATATCGTAAAACGACTAAACATGTCGGATATTGATTCTCCCGGTTTCATTATGAAGGCTTCGTATTGATCGAGAAGAATGTTGATTCTTGTTTCCTTCACTCGACTGTTCCTTCATAGGTGATATGCACTGGCCCAAACTTCTTTGCTGTACCACAAGAAGATATTCTATTATATTTAGTTGGTGATAAAACACAATATAAGGAGTAAACTGCTTTTGCATCAGTGTTTGTCTCTTGATTATTTCTTTCGAGACATTCCGCTGGTTTCTTCAGTTTCTTTTCCTCTTTCAGAGACTGATGCAGTGGTAGGAGTAATTCCTTTTATACAACGTCCCATTCCAGAGGATCCTTTGATTGTAGGAAAGCTTTCATCTTGTTCTTCCAAATGTTGTAATCATTTCCATCAAAGTAGGGTGGTCTGGTATTGCTTTACCCTTCCATCAGCCCTGGTGCTAGCATACTAGCCATGGATCTTTACTATGAAGTAAAACACTTCAAATAAAGTAAGTACACAGCTCGACATACCAATTGATATTGCTAGTATGAGTACCTAGAGGGGGTGAATAGGTGCCTAAACAATTTATCGATATACGGAAGCGATTCTTAACATATGATAGAAAGTAAATTCTCTCTTAATTAACAAAATGAAATACGATTGAGGTAGAGAGAGTGAGGAAGAGAAAATTGAACACAGGATTTATAGTGGTTCGGCTTATTCCAAGCCTACGTCCACTCTTTCCTAAGACTCCAAACCCCGGCTGGATTTCACTATGATCAAAAGAGAAGTTACAGCACAGCTTTGCCTTGATTTCCAGTGTAGATGTTTTACCACACCTTCTTAAGGTCTCTCACAAATATAGACTCTCTTTTGTATACAAGTATTCGCTCAAAGGATTTTGTTGGATTTTTTATTTGTTATAATAAGTAGTCCAAGAACAAACATAGAAAACAAAGACGTAAGTTAACAATATGAGAGCATAATAAACATTAAACGTGAAATGCATTAAAAGTTCTAAGTTTTGTTGTGAAAGTGTAATTGAGTTATAATCTTTTAAAAATATATTTAATAAATTTTAAAACTTATCAAATTAGTACGATCAAATTCTTTTGTTAATTTCAAATGGAAATGTTGACATGATTTTTTTTTTATTACTCTTTTAAGGCATGTGGCATGGATGTGGGACCACATCAGAAGAGAATCTTGAAAATTGAAAAGGAAAAGAAAAAGATACAAAATTAAAAACAAAAGAAAAAGAGGATTAAAAAAAAGATAGTAATTAGAAAAATAAAATAAAAACTAAATTATTATTTAAAAGGAATGATCTTGCCAGCCCCAAGCTCGAAGAAGCTGAGCCGCCATGGCCACAAGTTGGACAGAGCTTGAGTCGGCCATGGCGACCAGCTTGAAGAAGCTCCAACTGGCATGGTCACAAGCTCCTTATTTCCTTTGCTCTACGAGGAAGCTCAAGTGGTCATACTCCAACTCGATGAAGTTCGTGGCCACGAGCTTGAAGAAGCTCCGGCTGCCATCAAATCTCCTTCGTTCTGTGAGCTCAACGAAACATAAGTGGCCATGGTCGAGCTGGACGAAACTCGAGCAGTTATGGTTGTGCTCAAAGAAGTTTTACCTGTCATGGCCACAAGCTCCAAGTCCCTTTCGCGCAATGAAGCCCAAGCAAACATGGTTTTTTTTTTTTTTTTGATGACTCAGGAAATCCCGAAAGCCGACAGCCGGCGGGAAAAACCTAGGGCTGACGCAAGCTGGCCACCACACTCACGCCAGCGGTTAAGTCACCCTGCGACACACTGGGGATTCGAACCCCTCCCCTTCACGAGGGGGAGAGGGCCCAAAGCCAGCAACGCCACTCAGGTGGATGGTACAAGCAAACATGGTTGAGCTCGATGAAATTCGATCAACCATGGTCGCCTGCTTTTGAAGAAGCTCCATCTATACATCTCCTTCTCTCCGTCAGCTTGATGAAGCTTGAGTGACCATGATCGAGCTTGATGAAGCTTGAGTGGCCTTGGATGCGAGCTTGAAGAAGCTCCGGCCGACACCAAGGAGAAGAGAGCGATGAAGAAGGACAATTCAAATAAGGTTATAGATTGGGAAACACGACATCTATTTTAAGCATTAGTTCACACTTGATTTAAATTCAATAATGACGTAGGAGAGAGAACAAAAAAAAAGAAGGTCAAGTTAGCATTTTCTCGTGAGCGAGCAAATTGGATGGAATCAGAAGAATTTGATAAATTTTAAAATTTGATCTGTCGTTTTTTCAAAATTTTAGAATTTGATTATATTTTTTTGATAAGTTATACGACTTATAAATTAAAAGGAATCATACAGTCGGAGAGGAAAGTCGAGATGTTTCAAGTCAATCAATCTGTTATTGCTTTTAGACTTCAATGTGGCAGCCCCACTGTAAAAGTTTCTTGGAGTTGCAAAAAACCTAAACTTGAAAACGTGTCCTCAACCTAATTGTCTGTTTCTCCGACAACTCGTGGAGTCAACCACGCGAGGCTGATTAAGCGACTTTCATAGCTTTATGAATTACAAACCCCAGCTTCAATAATTTATTCATTCGGCAAGAATCTCTCCTTTTCTACATGGCCCCCTCCTCCTTCGTTGAACTTGAACATCATTCCCACACTCATGGGAGAAAGAAATTTTGCACACTAAATATATTACGTGACAGTGATATATCGAAAAGATAACCCAACGATATTTTTTAAATAACTTATTAATTTTTCATTTTAACCCATGAAAGCACAAACTTGCCTTTATAAATATAATCCCTATTATAGACTCAACATCACCGGTACAACTTCATCCTCAAGCTCAACCACCACATTTCTCATCTCTCTCTATACTCCAACAAAATTCAGTTTCAGATCTCTCATCAGCTATGTCTGGCGTTTGGGTCTTCAAAAATGGGGTTGTTCGCCTGATTGAGAACCCGGGCGCCAATCCGTCTTCGGGCTTAAACTTGAGGCGCAAAGTGTTGGTTCACTCACCAACAAATAAAGTGATAACATCTTATGCTGATCTTGAGAGGAAGCTGGTTTCACTTGGATGGGAAAGGTACTACAATGATCCAGACCTCCTTCAATTCCACAAGAGTTCCACAGTTCATTTGATATCCCTTCCCAAGGACTTCAACAAGTTCAAGTCCGTGCACATGTACGACATTGTCGTGAAGAACCGCAACGTATTCAAAGTCAGGGATGCATGATTTTTATCGCATACATGACACTGCTCCATCACGTGAATTTATCTTAGCTTTTTATGATTAAATGGATGAGACTCTGGTGGATTTATGTATGAGAGATCTACAGGACTTGGTGAACAGAATGGAGTGTTGGTTTTGTAAATTAATTGCGTCCAACGTGGTTATGAAGATGATGTTATATAGTTCGAGTTTCTTCTGTGGATGAACATCAGATTTTCATGCATGCCTCGGACATTGTACCTGTGGAACGTTCTTCCGGTAGATCATTTTCTGGTAACTTTTCATTTGTGGAAAGTATTCTGTCCAAAGGATTGATATCCCATGCAACGGCGAAACAAATTAATTGAATGAATGACAAAATTAGGCGAGTGAATTTGTGAGACAAAACCACACTTCTATTGATGAAATTCAAAGCTTATCATTTCATGATTTATGCGCACCACGACACGGACAAGCCTCACTCATCCCGTCGAGCTTAGAGCATGGAGATACATATCGGATTTAAATGAATGAATTTTCTAAGTGAGACTGTGGTCCATCATGATTAAATCTGATTGAGCAGATCTCGTTTTGATCTGATTTTATGTGTTGTCCCGTGTTGCTTCAATCAGGTTTGGCTTACACATTGCAAGTCATGCCATTATGCCAAGTTCCTGATCCCTAAATCTTAAAAGCACATCACGTTTCTTCCGATCCCCAAAACTTACGAACCTTTGTGAGCACCCATCCCATAACATGCTGCGAAATCCAATCCTCTCAACATTGATAAGATAGATCAATGACGTACCCGTGAATTGTCCTCATTGTATCAGTTAAGCTTGAATTATCGCGAGACTTGAAACTTCAGTTGGAGAGTCAACATACAGAACGGCCACAAACGAGACCCTCACAGCTAGATTCATGTTGCGTATAAGCCAGAAATGCCTTAAAATCAGCAAAAAAGTTTGTTCCTTTCTCCCTTTCTAGGGTTTGCGGTGGGGGTGTACCCGAGCGGAGTTAAGAGCTTTATCATTTGAATATAGCAACAAGCTTTTTTGTCGTTTCTCTTTGAGAAGTGGCCTTACCCTAAAGCATGGAAAATGACAAGCCATACGAAATTGGAAATGGTTATCTCAAACTTCTGATGCCCCAAAAAGAAGCGAGGACGGGGAGAGAGACGTGAAATTATTGGGTGTCTCCCACACGGTGTAAATATTTATCACATAAAGTACAACCTCATACTCAAGACGAAGAAATCACAAGTTCAAGGAACACAAGCTTTAACTAGTTCTCACTTTGAAAAAATAGCATTAGTTTGGAAATAAGGTTGTCTAAGTCCCGACGGTACAGACGAATTCGATTAGTGCGAGTGAAGCCTTTTCCTCTTAAAGTCCAGACATGATATGTCAGGACCTTCCTGAAGAGAGAGTTCAGTCTATGCACGGCTTGTGGTGTATTTTACGGGCATCTCCAAGCTCAAATTCTTCATCAAGAAGGTTTGAAATCAATTTCTTCCCACTTTCGGACGCCACTTTTGTTGAAACACATTGCATGCGCGGAAGCTGCTGTCAAAAGTCTGTTCTTCTTTCTGATTCTTCTTTTGAATCTTGCGTTCGTCGTCGCCTGCCTAAAACTTTCATGGGGCTCGAGAAGAGAAATGCACCGCCACACGTTGTTTGCATTAAAAATGGTCACGCATTTCAATTGTTTGTCTTGTGGTCCCTTGAGTTTGGCAAACCATGACTTTGTCATGTTTTTGAGCCATAGAGCTCAAAAGAGAAGGGGGCACTCATTAGAAACGATTTATTCTTGTTAAGTATGTTGCAAAGTCTTTTGATATATAGTAGTATATTGTGGTTTTCTGTTTGAATCATCACCAGTTTGGGGAGCAGTTGTGGAAGAATGAGTTGGAAAAAGAAATTTGTTGGAACTTGAAGCACATAATGAGAAAGATGACCATCATTAATCCTGCTTGTTGACTTCCAATTGGTGAAAATTGTCTAAAGTCATAAACCTTCGTGGGACAGTCAAATTAATTTTAAAATTTTTAATTATACTAATTTAGTCCCAAATATCTTGACAATTTCTTAATTTAGTTTTTCTGATCAATTTTGGATAGGAGTTGCTGACATGGATTATAGCCGTTTTACGTGGTATGACCGACGCTAATATAGACAATTTTTGCATTTGAAAATATTTTCTGAAATTTTCTTTTTTTCCCTTTTGTTTTCCTTTCGCTTGTGGCACCTATCACATAGGGATGTGCAAAATGGATTGTCTAGACCAGACCTTGGGCCCAGTTCTCAAAAGTGTTGGTCCAGTTGTTAATTCTTAAAAGTGGAATCAATGTCCGAGCGGTCCAATTCTTGGTTCCAAAGGAAAACTGGACCGAACTGACTACATATTTATTTATTTTTTTAAATTTCTTTAAAAATTAAAGTTATCAATTTTTTTTAAAAATTTCTTTATAATAAAAAGCATCGAGTAGTGGGAAACAAATAATGATTCCATTGGATTGGACTAGAACCAAACCCGATCGATGGTCTGGTCCTCAATTCCCAATTTTGGGAATTGGTCCTCCTAGTCCGATTCCTGGTTTCACTTTAGAATTGGATCAAATTGAAAACCGATTACCCCTACTAGGTGAAAGGAAAAAAAAAAAAAAAAGGAAAAAGGAAAAATTAAGAAAAATTTTACAATAAAATGCAAAATTATCCTTGTTGGGGCTAATTATGCCATGTAAGATGATTGATATACATGTCAGTGATTTTCGGCCAAAATTGACAAATTATCAAAAGGTTTTGAGACTAAATTGACACAATTGAAAGGTTTATGATTAAATTAGCTGTTATATAATAAGCATAGGTTTAGGATTTGCTGGACAATTATCCTTATGCAAGCACAATGTAGGTTTAAAAAGTCCCATATTGGATATTTGACTTGATATAAATTAAATAATATACCATAATTAGCTTGTAACTCATCAATTTAAGTTTTGAGAGGTGGGTCCAACCGAATATTGGCTTGGACTCGATGATCTCTCTAAAGGAGCTTGATTGAAATTCAATAGGATAAAAGTTGGCAAGTCACACTAATTCAAATTGGTGCAAAAGGGTTAGTACATATAACGATTGCTAAAATAAGCAAACAAAAGTTCATGATAGAAAAATTAGTAAATCAAAAACAATAATTAAAAGTTGGTAAGTAACTCAAATAAGAGAAAAATTACCAAAATAGTCCAAACTTATTGAACATGTGCTAACTCAGTTCTAAATCTTTCAATTTGATCAATTTAATCTTAAACCTATTACATTTATGTTAGTTCAGTTTTAAACTTTCTAATTGTGTCAATTTAGTTCTAAACCTTTTGTGAATTTCTTACTTGTCATTTTAGTCACATTGGTTAATTTTAGTTGAAAATCACCAATGTGGCACGGTCAACGATGACTTGCGCAATTTTTAAAAATACTTAACAATTTTCTGAATTTTTTACTTGTCTTTGTTTATTCTCTTCCTTTTCTTTTCCTAACTTAGGCCAACGAGGTTGTTGACCAATTTTCACTTGCTAGAGGCAAGACTTAGTCTAGGCAAGGGCGTTGTGGCTCTCGTTGGCCATGGGCGGGGCCTTCATGCCCTCGTCTACCATAGGCGAGGGCAACACCCTTCACCCATGGTTTGTGAGGGTGTTAGATGAGGCAAGGGTCACCGGTCCTCGCTTATAGCTTGCGAGGATCAATCGATGACCTTGTTGGCTTAGGGTTAGCCAAAAAAAATCGAAAGAATAAAAAATTTAGAAAGATTTAGAAAAAAGTTCAACGTTGATGTCATTGTGCCACAAAAGACCATCAATATTAACTAGACTGTTATGTTAGCAATTTATGATCAAAATTGGCCAAGATGACAAAATTGGTAAATGATTAAAATGTTTAAGACTAAATTGGCATAATTAATATGTTTAGAAACTAAATTGGCATAAGTGCAATATATTTAGGACTAAATTAATCAAATTAAAAAGTTTAGAACTGAATTAACACAAGTATAATAAGTTTAGGACTTTCTTGGTAATTTTTTTCTCAAATAGGCACAGGTAACCTAAAATTAGTTATTAATTTAATATGATAAAAGGTCGTGCTCGATATAATTTAGGTAAGTGATTTCATTCAAGAGTTAGTACTTTCGAAACATTTTATGCATATAAAAATTGATTTTTTAGTTCAAAATTGGTAAATGCAAATTATTAAAAAAAATAGTAATTTCATTAAAAATGGAGATGAGTTACCATAAAAAATTATCTCAAAAACGATCTTTTTCTACCAGCAATTTTTTTAACACTATCCACATTTACTTAAATTTACCAGCAGGGAAGAAAGTCCGCAGTTTGGGAACGGAATAATAGAATTCTGGCTTCTCACGCTGCACTATCTAAATTTCATTATACCCGTTAAAGGAACGAAGATTTTGTGAAAACTTGGTTATTTGTTTGTCTTGGGCTACTGCCACTTCTCTTCTTCCGATAGAACTTTGGTGCAAAGTGACCCTTTTGCAACCTTCTTTTTCCTTGTCCAATTTTCAACATCAAATGAAGTTCCAATTTCATCCCCCTTGATTAATGAACCTTAAAGAGAACTTTAATTGTTAAACCACGCGGCCACTACGTAAGAATTGCAAAAGGCCCCGTTGGCAATTGGCAGGGTTGCCGGCCCTAGTTGGTGGTGGCGGTCCCTTGTCATCCCTTAACAATAAAACAAGAAAAAATATATATAAAAAATTAAAATTATAAAAAAATTTAACATTAGCATCAACTGTGCCATGTAAAACAGCCGGTGTCCACATTATCAATTTCTAGCTAAAATTGGTTGAATGGACTATATTGGTAATTATAAAAATGTTTATGGCTAAATTGACTAAATTGAAATATTTATGACTAAATTAGTTCAATTATGGCTTCTTTGGTAATTTTTTTCTGCGATTATATCTATTTTCAGAAGTAAAACCTTTGAAAAATTAATTTCCCATATGAACAAGAACAGATTACAACTGTCAATACGTCTCTCCAGGTATAAGCACTCATCTGTGCGAGCGCATAAGGAGAGGAATTCGCACGATGACAAAACTCTCAAGTCGACTTGAAGAGATCGAGACAACGTATGGATTCATGGACATCGCGAGACTCGACTATACTCGGTGTGTGCAAAAACGTGACTAGTTGCTGCAATTGAACCCTTTGCATACAGAGAGCCAGATTATCAGCACGAGAAGCAGCAGGATCCCCAGCACAACCAACTTGATCTTCATGTTCTGATACCACATCTTCCGCCGGATCTCTCCCCCTCGTTTCTTGAATATCTGAGCCTGCATTAGACGAATGCGCGTATTTATAACTAAGAGGCCCAAGAAACATGTAAAGGCCGACCTGCGTCACGACAGGTAGGCTGTTTTCTCAATCGTCACTAATGTTACCTCGTTGTGGAGACTCTCAGCTTTGTCCTCTAGAATGGTGAGTTTTACTCCCCTGTCCATTGCCTGAAAAACACAATTAGCAGATGGTACTGTGTGAATCATTCTCCCAGTTCAAGAGGTAAGCAATAGTAAGACTTTGATCTCAAAAAACCATCGACTTCTTCATGAGTCAAACCATAAATTTATGATTGGGTCATAAGAAGAAAAACAAAACAGAAAGGCACACAGAAGTTCCAGATGAGGGCTGTTGTTATAATCACTCATTGTGAGACATTTACAAGATTCTTCACGTAAAGGTACAATTTAGAGTACAAATCAAGAAAAGAATACCATGATATATAAGTAAAGGACATTGGCCATGCCTAAATCTCGCAGTCTATCTATATTTGTTAAATTCATGATTGAAATTATTCATATCTTAACCTGTAACCCCAGATTTGCCAGGAGGTAATTTTACTGGAGCTTAAATGGCTTTCCAGTTACTGCATCGGTAACACTCATTTGCAGTTCTCATGATGCAATTTCTACACTATGCGAAATTTCGAAAAGCCATGCTACACGGTAGGAAGAAAACAATTGCAGTACAAAAACAAGCGGAGATCATGGCTTTCTCAAGTACTGCCCGAGAATTGATAATGATTTCAGGTCCACATAAGATTGCAAAATACAAACATTATCGAACATATATTCAAGCTTAGCTAATGTACCTGGTCGATGTTATTTATCATTATGTTCTTGACTTCTGAAACTTGAGCCTGCACTTTCATCAGCTTATCAATCTCCTCAGCATGGTCTACGGTGTACTTCATCTGCTCTTTCATTACAGGCCTGCAGATTCATATATTCATTATTTCTTCGTTGAGCTTTCCCGTCTGTTGAAATTATGTTCCTTATATACTATACGTGGACGAATTGCAAATGTGAACCAAGATAGTTCTTGATGCCGACCGTACCCGAACTCCTTGCTGAGACTTTTGGCGACAGCTGTATCCGCTTTCCCACCTCCGTATCTTTTCTTGAAGTCCTCTTTTAAGCGCTCCAAAAACGCAATCGGGATTTGCTTGCCCACAGATTCAGTAGCCACGACGCAGTAAGCTGCAAATACGTATACTGGAAAATTAGCAGGATTAGGAGATCCTAAAGTCTGCGAATCTGATATATGTTCGAGACCTCTCACTCCGACACCATTTCAAGCTATGAATTGTTCTAGCATAGTGTCCCATGAAATTTCTTCTCCTAAGTTAAGATTGACCCGCTGTTAATTACTATAATCTCCATGAACTAAAATCGACATAAACAACATATCTAGCGTTCTCTATTTGCTCTAATCAGCTAAACATCTTCACAAAGACCCCAACAAAATCAAGCAAAAGAAGAACAAAATAACTGACAAAGATTAAACATTTTTTTCCCTTTAATTACCGTAGCCATCCTCGACAAGGAAATTAAAAGTGTGGCGGTCACAGGTGTAGGTGAACTTGCTGCTCCCGGAGGGGAGTCGCTGGAGGCACTCAGCGGCGATGGCTGGAAAGTTCCCGGTGAACTGCGTGTACTCGGCCAGCACCACCGTGCCCCGCGCCACGAAGCTGTATATCAGCGATCCCTCTTGTGGCTGACTCATTTTGATCGCCGTCGTGTTTTCGCTGAGACAGACAGACAGCCAGAGAGATTGAAAAGAATTAAAGGATGCGTCGAAGTCATGTAATGCTTTTCATATATGTCTGCGAGGCCTGGCGCAGGTGCTTAGCGTCGAAGGAAGCGTTTGGGATTTGTTTGACGAGTCTTTCATTGGGTTCGCATTGTACGAGTAAAACAGCGCGTCTTCTAGTAGGTTTATTGCTGACTTTGGACCTGGTATTTTTCTTGATTTCTTTCCTGGTACCTAATCTTCAAGTTGGACCTGGTCAGAGACAAATCCATTCACGTACGTACATATGTAAATAAGTCAAAGCTAAGATGTATTTATTCAATATAATCCCTTTTGGTATTGTTACTTGAATGCCTTGAGCAAAGGAGCATAAAATATGAAAAGAAATATAGGTCAAGTGTCAAAACTTGACATAAGATGACATTTAAATGTCAAAAGTTAAGAAAGTGTTATTAAGTGTCATATTTTTTTTTGTTTGCAAATCCTACCAAAAAAAAACCTATATAACATTTTTATTTTTATTTTTACGGTTTGTTGGAGAGCTGACTTAATAATAAAAAATAATAATAAAAAATAATAATTTTGGCACATAATAATAATAATAATAATAATAATAATAATAATAATAATAATAATAATAATAATAATAATAATAATAATAATAACTAATACTACTATGAAGCATGCCCCTAATAATAATAATAACGGCTGCCTCCCCATTGTTAATAATAATAATAATAATAATAATAATAATAATAATAATAGTAGTAGTAGTAGTAGTAGTAGTAGTAGTATGAAGCATGCCTCTAAGGGCTAAGCCTTCGCCGCCGTTGCCTCCCATCGTTGTTGGGAAGGGTCAACGACGGTAGGGGGAGGGTCGGCCGCAATCGTTGGGCCTTAGCCAGACGTCGCCGACCCTAGTCGATCGACGGTGAGAGCTCGCGAGCCCTTCCGCAAATTTGACGAGAGTCGGCAACTCATCTAGGCGAGAGCTCGCGTGGCCCTTGCCATCGGTCGATTGGGTTCGCTAGCCCTAGCCAAGGCTTGGCGATGGCGGTAGTAGTAGTGGTAGTAGTAGGATGAAGCATGCCCTTGAGAGCTAAGCCCTTGAGAGCTAAGCCCTCGCCGCCGCTGCCTCCCCACCGTTGTTGGGAAGGGTCGACGACGGTAGGGGGAGGGTCGGCCGCAATCGTTGGGCCCTAGCCAGAGGTCGCCAACCCTAGTCGATCGACGGCGAGAGCCCGCGAGCCATTTTGCAGATTTGGCGAGAATCGGTAGCCCATCTAGGCGAGGGCTCGCGTGGCCCTTGCCATCGGTCGATTGGGTTTGCTAGCCCTAGCCAAGGCCTGGCAACGGCGGGGAGGCAATGGCGACAAGGGCTTAGCCCTCAGCCACATGCTTTCTCATTCCTTTTAATAATAATAATGTTTTAAAGAAATTTAGTTTTAAATTTAATTTAATTAATTTTTATATTAATTATTTACCACATCAACAGCAAAGCGATGTCATTTTTGCACTCGTCTAGCCACGTCAGCGTGCAAATTGACATCGTTTTACACTTGTTTCTCTAGACAATCGCCACGTTAGCATTTTGGTCATTTTTCTCGCTGTTGGCACTTAAATGATCAATTTTGCTTTGATTTTGGCACATAAACGCCACTTTCCTAACTTTTGGCATTGAAATGTCTTTCGTGCCAAATTTTAACACTCAAGTGTCACCGTCAAAATGAATCGAGACCGGAGATAGGTCGATTCGATAGAGAGATGTGATTAGTGCGTGGGTGATTCCACCTAATTACAAAACTTCTGTCGAACGGTACTAGACCGATTTTTCTGTCATTTTTGTACCATGTGTCCGTATTTGAAATCTCGAGATTTTCACGACAATCGAGAGTCGCCAATGTGTCGAAGATGTACATTGTGGCTCGAAAATAATCGACCACGAGTCAATTGTATTAAAAGTTCCTAAAAGCTACCTGGTAGATTGTGACACGCTAAAATCACATCGAATTTGAAATTAACCGCAAAATCGGCTCGATTTCAGAAATTGAAAGTTTCTCCGTGTCACGATTCATTTTAGGAACGTCGACCCACTTTCCGAAATTTTTTTTCGGAGATTCCGAGATTTTTACGGAAAATCGATTCGGAAATGAACGGAAATTCGGACGGAGCTCATTGAAGGAAACTTTGATGTGCAAAAGCCCAGAACTCTTGGGTGATGGGAATTTATGGACATGTGTGGGATTTTTCTTCGATAAAATCGGACTTGAAATTGAGAATTTGAGGATGAAATTGAATTCTAAAATCAGGTGAAATTCAGAGCTATGGTTTGGGGACTGATTTTAACATCAATTGGGTTAAGTTTTGGATTATATTTGTTAGAAAGAAAATGGGGGCGTGGTGATATGCATGAAGGCCGAAAGAGACCAAGCATTAAAGGATCAAGATATTTTCCTTGATTTTCTTCCTTGGCTGCAGCTTCCTTCGCACGCCTGTCCACCGCCTCTCTCCCTCATCCGATTCTCTCTTCTCCTGTGGCCTCCTGCGCACGCCAGCTCCTTCGTCTCTCTCTCTTTCTTCGTGCGACGCCTTCAGCTTCTTCTCCATGATCATTTCCCACCATCTTCGGTCTTCCTTCTCATTTCTTTTTCATTTCACGTTTACTTCTCCACTCACCGAATCACCCCACCATTTGCCATCTTCCTCGTGAAATTCTCCTCGCACCAAAGCCCACGCGTCCGAAGCTCCATTTGCTTCGGTCAAAACCCCAATCGAAGGCCAAAGCCCATGCTTCCTTCATTCTGGTTTTGCTTTCCTTTCCCTTACAGCAACCCACCGAATTCTTCTCTGCCGATTTGCCAACGCTAGCTTCGCTCAGTCCTCCAAGACCGAAGCCAGCCGCGGCTTCCAACGAACTCAGCCGAGTTCGTGAGTTTCTTTTTGTGGTTTTTCAGTCAGTCCGAACTCCTGTTGGCCTCGCCGTGAGTTCGAGTCTCGGCCGCCGTTGCGCCGCCGTCGCCGTGAGCCAATTTTCGGGCTTAACCGGTGAGTTGCGTTCTAATCCTTTATTAGTGGGCTAATGACACTTAGAGGTGTGTTAGTTAGCTAATTTGTGGATTATTTATGTTGATTAGGTTTAGGATGGCTTAGTTAGATTAAGTATATAGTTAGTATTTAGTTAGTGTAATTAGTTTAGTTAGGTGGATTAGTTAGGAATTAGTTAGTTTATTTAGTTAGTGCACTTAGATTAAATTAAATAGGATGGTTAGATTTAATTGTTAGTTAGATTATTTAGTTTAGTTAATTTAGGTTAATTCAATTAAATGCTTTAAATTTATTTATTTTGTAATTTATTTAATTTTCGATAATTTATTTAATTATTAATTATTTTCCGGAAATTAGGCAGGGATAGCATGACCGGATTTAAACTTGATTGCAATGGTGTGTTCAATTTCTGCAATTGGATGTTAATTTGTGCAAATTGAGTGCTGATTGGAATTTTGAGTATTTAATTCAAAATTTGTGAAATTCATTATTTATTCGAAAATCCCGGGTGTCGGGTTTTAACACCTGAAAATAGATTTTAAGTACTATATCAAATAGTGGGGTTTGAAAGAGATATGTATCGGTCTTAAGTTCGAATTGACCGTGTCCCACACACGACTATTTTCAAGATATTTTTAATACGAAGGAAATAGGCGGGATCACTATTTTAATGGAGGCATTTGAGTGCAATGCACGGTGTCCAGGCCGAGATTGAGTGGTCGTGTGTTGGTTAAGAGAACCGATCTCGAGCAATTATGCCGGACGTTACTAAATCCCTTTTCGGGTTACCCATGCATTAGGGTAGCGGGTCGCAGTGATTCGGACCTACGCCCCTTCGGGAAGTCATCTAATTGAGAGACGTTGCCGTGCTCACGGGGGAGACGACGCCTGGCAATGCCAGAAGACCGCCAATAGAGTTGGCCGTACCCTTGAGGGGTGTAATTAATAATTGGAACGCATGATTATTGAGTTTGATGCACCCGATTATGAGACCAAAACTGTGTGACATAGAATGGGACGTGTCATAACGGTTTGGTCTTATAATCAGGACCCCGGTGATTAATTGAATTGATGAGGTGTTCCAGTTGTTATATGCATTGATTATATGCATTGCGATATGAACTATACTGACATGCAGGAAAGGAAACTGAGGCAAGGTAAGTCCTCTGTGCCAATTGAGTGGTTGTGTCTGGGTGTATTTCCTCCTAATCGGGGCTTAGACCGTGAACTTGCTGAGATTTATATCTCACCCCGTCGTGGGCTTAAAATTTTCAGGACCGTAGAGGGAGGACCTGGAGCTAAGCTGAGGTGACCTGAAGAGTAGGTCGGATAGGACATCCTCTTTTTGAGAACTGGTCTTTTGGTTATAGACTTGTGTGAAAGACTCAGTATGTTTATAAAGTGTGGTTTGTTTGTTAATGTGATGTCCTGCTTTTCTATCCCGAGATAGTTATTGTCAGGGGATTTGTTATTTGCTTCCGCATGTGCAATAAAAATCAATGGGTCGGCGACTCGTCCTAGGAAGTTGCAAAATTTTTATCGACCAGAGAGGGATGGGCATGCGCTCGGGTTCGGGGCGTGACACCAAGTGTCCAGCACTCATAAAATATGAGGCAAGCAAGAGACAAGAAAGGAGAGTAATTAGGTGTTATATGAGATGGAAACTCTCCCCTTTGGCGGCATTAAATGTTATCTCTTATGTGCTGTTTGGAATTACAAGAACAGAAATTAAAGGGGAAATTATTCAACTAAAACTAAATTCATTGTATGGAGATTAATTCAATCACGATTTCTCTTTTAATTTATGTGATTTAGCTAACCCCTTTGATAATTTATTAATATAGTTCTTCCAATCAATTTTGATCGAAAATTGTTAATGTAGACGATGATCATCTTACGTGACATTATTGACATCAACGTGGATAATTTTTATAATTTTTTAAATATAATTTTCTGAATTTTTTTCTTATTTTCCTCTACCGATGGCCGGTTAAATTTGTCGGATCTAGGTGAGGGAGTTGCCGCCCTCCCCTAGTGTCCACAAAGGCCGCAACATTCTCATCTATGGTTGTTGACCTTCATTGATCAACACCAAGGTCGTGGAATTGCGAAGGGAAATAGAAAAAAAAAAAAAAAGGAAAGGATAGAAAAGGGAAGGCAAGGGAAAAAAGAAAAAAAAATCAGAAAATTTAAAAAAAAATTATTCACATCAGTGTCGATTATGTCACTTAGAATAATTGGTGTCCACGTCAATGCAAAAATTGGTCTGAAGAACTACATTACAAATTGTTAAAAGTTCTAAATTAGCAAACTTGTAAAATTAGGACTTAACAGATGTTGTATAATAAGTTTATAATTTTTTGGACAATTATCATGAAAATTGGGCATTTCCCCCTTCCACATCCCCTTGTTCTTTCATATGATAATTCATGCAATCTTTGTCTTTTTTTTTCTTTATCTATTTTAATATTGGTATTAGAGTACTCTTGGTTCATGACCTTGGTTTCAATGGATCTAAAAGCCTAGAGCAAAGTTTTAATATTTGACATGGTGGGCTCCATGTGGTTTTTCTCGTTCCTCGATGGACGGTTTGGGTTGGTCGTGGCCCCACCTTTTGTTCTGTGTCTCATTAAAAAGAAAAAAAAAACGAAGTAGGTTACAAATTATAATTATGTATGTTATGCATGTTACATTATTAGAATCGACAAGCCGAAGCATTTAATTCTGTTTGGATGAAGACAAATCGAAATCGAAAAGACACAGGAGAAAACCTTTTTCATAAGCCATTTAAGAAAGGATTCGTCCCTTGGCCAACTTGAGCTGGAATCGAATTTGAGCCGTACCCATTAGAAAGACATTGAAAAGTGACATAAACACGCTTTGCTGTGAAATTTTGATACAGTACACAACCTATGTGACTTATGTTCATCACACAATCCACCTCCGTCACCGGTGGTTATGTCAAGAATAAAGAAGATTACATGGACCATGTTTGCTAATTGGCAATGAGAAGAGTGGGACGAGAACAAGATCACTGGCTTGTTCAATATCATGTTTTGATCCTTAGTATGATTTTAAACTGTTTCGTTGAACTCCCGGATGTAAAATTCAGGGGGTCTTCCCTAAGGAGAAGGAAGAAAAATTATTCTCCCTAATTGGAGGATTAAGGCATGTAGGCACTAGTATGTTATAATAAAAAACGTAGTCTTATCAGCCCATTAGAGTTGTCTAGCAAGTGGGGTGGTCCTTAGCGTGAGATCCAATGTAGATTCAATTTTCTATTCACTCATGGGATCTGGGTGGTCCGGGGGACCTCCACGGCACTAGTGGGATTGTAAAAGCCTCATTTTGCATTGATGATTGGTAAACCATAAAGCAATTAAATTTGAAATCTCTTTTGGAGCTCTCCTGAGAGAATCCCTAGAGTTTTTTTTATTAAGCAATCAAATAAGGATCGAGTCATGCCAAAGCCAGATCTGGCTCTATCCTCGATGCGCGCTAGAGAGAGAGCATCGACAACGAAAATGGCGCAATCAGAATGACCTAGGTGGAATGCGGCAACGCCGGCAAGGCTGGGCACGGCTGGGCACGCAACCATGACTATTCAGTCATAGCGCCAAGGGGAGGGAGAGAGAAAGATAGAGATAGAGAGAGTGCTTAGGAACAGTTGGGAAATCATTAGTGACACAAAAGAGTGAATGACAATCATGTATCCTAACAGCTTTGCAGCCTGACTGCAAAATCTCTCCTGCATACTCTATTTCGTTGTTGATCATGTTTAACAAGTATTGACACTCGTGAGCATGAGGCCTATTTGTTATCTTGACCTAAACGTATTTCATTGTGCTGCTCCCCGCAAAATCTCTCGAGGCTAGCACGATAATATAAATAACAAAAGAGGTATCTGATAGTTTCATTCTTATTCGAAGGAGATAGAGACACCGTCACATCTAAGTCACATCTAGATATGACTCCATCACCCCAGGCCATAATATGCCCTCATAAACCACTCAATCTCACCTCAACCAGACTTGAAAACCATAACAATGACAATCCAAAGGGGACCAGCAACACCATTTCGGTCCTTCTTTCTTGGCTCATGAATACATAAGCCGAAAGAAAGTCCGAAATCGTCCCCGCTTCCCGTAATGGTACTTACCGTAATGTCATCAAGCCGCCACGGAGAGTCTTCCTCTTCCTCTCGAAGCGAGCCTTGAAGAAGGCGAAGAGTTGCTCTCTCGGAGGCAAATTTTCCTTGAAGATGGGGAAGTTTTGGAACTCGCAGCACCACTTGCATAGCAGGGGGAACTTTTCCGGGGTCAGCAGACGGACCCCGGCCACTTCTTGGATCACTCCAATCCAGTAGCCGATGAAGTTGCCTGTGATATCCACGAACCCGATGGTGTCTCCTCCGAAGAACCTCTTCTGCTTGTCCTTGAGCTCGGCTTCAAGCACATTTAGGAGGGCATATGCTTCCTCGAATGCGTTTTCTCGTTCAATACCCTCGCGCCGACAAGATCGCCATAGAGCTGGAACGCACTGCAATCAAAATGGCACGATCCACCAAACTTTTTCTTCAGGATCAATTTATTCTGACTTTGTTTCATGCGATGCCACTGAATTATATAGTTCAACACTCAACAAGCGGTTCTCTTAGCTTTAGTCTAATTTGTCAAACAATAGAGGTTTTCAATGGCTTATCGGTGGCAAAATGAATTCAACCGATTTGCTGAAAGCGAGCCTAAAGTCGAGTGACCTGAGAAACGTAAGGACATACCTGAGAACAAACATATATAAGGGTGCAAACTCATTACTCTATAGTCTCAAGACTGAGGACTTTTGATTAAGCGAGTTCAAAACTTTCACCTCTTAAGAAATAAAGCCAAAGGCACCTGTTGTTGTCCATGCATCATAAAGAAAAAGATCCCGTGAAGGCGGTGGAGTCAAAGGTAGACATACGTTGTCATCGATGAACTTGGCCCAGAAACGTGCGATGGCTCGGTCGCGCGGATCTTGAGGCAACAAGATCACAGGGCGGTCATTCCAAATCTCATCGATGTACTCGAGAATCACCAGCGACTCAGCAATGGACTTGCCATTGTGGACGAGCACGGGTATCTTCTTATGGACCGGGTTGTACTCGAGAAGCAAAGAGCTTTTGGGGCGGTTCATCAAGTCCTCGTCAAAATACTCGTACTCGACTCCTTTCATTTTGAGAGCCACCTCCACCCGCCAGCTAAACGGGCTCCCCCATGCACCCAGCAGCTTCACTTCTTCCTCACACATCTGGGCACTCTCTCTTCTTCTGTGGCCGTGGACGTGTGAGAATCCTCACAGCTACACACTTCTTTTGGGTGTTGAGCAAGTGACAGCGAGGCAATGGCGGATTTATACTAGTGTGAGTCTCTGTACCGATCAAAGATGGGAAAATTGTTCAAAATGAACTAAACATATTTCACTTTCACCAATTTATTTATAAACTTTTTAATTTCGTATATTGAGTCTTAAACATTATTATATTTTACCAATTGAGTTTATCCAGTCAATTTTAACTAGAATTCACTGACGTGGATACCCACTATCTTACATGGCCAGCTAATACTAAGGTTGACAATTTTTATAATATTTTAATTTTAAGTTTTTGATTTGTTTATTATTTTATTTTATTTTTTTTCATTTTTCTTCTTCCCACCGCCCATAGCTAGGTGGGACATCTCGCCCACGGGCGGGTGAGGCCCACATCGGGCAAGGCTGGGCAAAGGCAACGCCCTCGTGAAGTCGCCGTGGCCTACAGGAGACTAGCATTGCCAGATCTAGCAAGGGAAGCCCTCCTTGGGGATCACCCTCCCAAGCGATGGTCAACCTCACCTAGGCCAAGGCGGCCTCAACTGACGTCACCTTCATCCAGCCAATGCCTAGGGAGGCCGCCCTAGCCTGAGCAAGGCCAATTGACATTAGGTCTCGCCCTCACCTAGACGCACCTCACTCGTGGCAAGCAAGGGTGACCATTGCCCAAGCAAGACTAGTCGACCTGGCCATCGGCAAAAAGAAAAAAGGAAAAAAGAAAGAAATTTAAATATTTTAAAAAATTAACAAAAAATATTAAAATATTATTAAAAATTATTCACGTCAGCATCTACCATCCCACGTGACAGCGTCGATATCCATGTCAACGATTTTTAGTCAAAATTGACTAAATAATCTCAAATGATAAAAAATGAAAAGTTTTAGGACTCAATTATTAAAATTGAAAAGTTATGAATTGAATTAATAAAAAGTACAATAATTACTAGTGACTCGCCATCGTGGGCAAGTACAGGTATCTTCTCGTGGATTGAGTTGTACTCGTGTAGCGAAGGGCTCTCGGGCAGTTCATCAAGTCCTCATCGATATACTCGCACTTGACTATTTGCATTTTGAGAGCCATCTCAACTCGCCAATAGGGCTGATTGATTCCCGACAACTCTTGGCTCCAAATTTCAGAAGTAGGAACTGGATCGGACAGTTCTAGAACCGGGCAAACTACAGTTGGGCGCAACTTTATTATTTTTTTTTTTTTTAAAAATGGTTTATTAATTTAATCAAAAAAATTAATAGAAAGATGACTCACTACTTTTTTCAGTCTTCGTGGGATCAAAGAAACATTTCCCTAGGCAACGTGCACAGAGGGAACCGACACGCTTTTACGGAAATATTTTTATGGATATACCTTTTCATTTTATTATTAAAACACCCGCACCTTCCTGTCTTTACTTTCTCTCTACTCTCTCTCATCTACATTAAGCACCAAACAATTCCTCCACTGACCAAACTCTTTCAGCTCTCTTTCACCCTTAGTTTCCACATTATGAGCTTTAATCTCATCTAGTTTCACTATGATGGTGACTTTATTTTGGTCTAGCTTTGCTGTGATGGTGGCTCTACAAGACCGTCGTGGCTGTGTGAGAGAGGAAGGTGAGAGCGTCAATCGCAATAAAGGGAGGTAAGAAGCTAAGGTCTAAAAGAGAGAAAGAAACAGGTGTAATCTTAATTTAGTGTCACCTATTGGTCTGGTTCTGCACAAAAAACTAGGTACCATATCGATTATTCACAATTCCACATTTTAGGAACCGGACTAATTCTAGCGGAAACCACCCAAAACTGGCTAGTTTATTGAATTTGGATGGTTGTTAATTCAATCCAATTCTTTTGTTCACCCCTACTTGCCAACTAAATGGGCTCCCCACCCACCTAGAGAAGAAGGGCAAGGACACACACAGCCACCCATTTCTTTTGTGTCTTGAGCAAATGATGGAAAGGAAACGGTGAATTTATAACAGTGCAAAGCAAGCCTCTATACACGCGGCCATTCACTTCGTCCACATCAACAATTGTCGGTTAAAATTGGCCGAAAAATATATATTGACAAATTGTTAAAACATTGAAAATTAAATTGATCAAATTAAAATGTTTAAAATTGAATTGGTGTGCATATAATTATCCCAATGAATAGGTTTGCTTAATCTTTGCTCCGTTTCGATCCCCGTTGGGCATCTTTCTGGTTAATCATACTGTCGCGACCTAATTTTCGGATGCACCACCTAAAACTAGGTTAATAGATTACTAAGTTTTTAAACTTAGCTCAGGCTCTCACAAGCTCATACCAATTCGTGACTTAAGTCTAAATTTTAAATATGTAAGAGGTTATTAACTAGGAGTCGCCACTAATCGGTTTATGATAGGTCGATTAGACACCTAAGTAAAATAACGAGAGAATTATTTTACTTCTACGAACCAGAGACTAAGGGTATGGGGACTTGGTTACACTATAATTTTCTAATGCCCTTTCGGTACCATTTCTTTTTAATTTTCAAAAATGTTTTTTACAGGCAGCTGATTTATTTTAACTTAAATTACCAAAATTTCTAATTAAATGATCCTATTATGCAAACTACTTGATATGCATCTCATATTTTTTTGTATTTTTCAAAATTAATAAAAACCCTAATTAAACTATCTAAAGAAGATAATTTTCTAATTTATTCTAGGGATTAATTTGACTTAAACCCTATCCTATCTTAGAAAACTATTTTTTTGAAAAATGAGATAATTAAAATGTGTGATCATTATCTAAAAAAATTAATTTAGGTCAAACCCTAGCTGGTGGAGGAGGCGTAGTGACGGTGGCTGGCGAGGGTAGCTCGGCGCGGGCGAGCGAGATGGTGCGGTGAGGAGTAGCGAAGCGGAGCGGCGAGGAGTGGCGAGGAGCACGAACGTCGGCGGCTGTCTGTTGTGCGTCGGGGCAAGTCCAGCGAGGCGACGGTGGCGGAGGCGCGGTGGTGCTTGGAGGCCGGGCGAGGGTTGTTCGAAGAGGATCTACTTGGTGGAGCGACGGCGAAGCAACACGAACGGCATGGGCACGGCCCGGCGCGGACGGGGCGTGTCGGGAGGAAGAAGACGACACCGTAGTCCTTTTTTTTGTTTTCTTTTTCTTCTTTCTTTTTTTCTCTCTCTCTCACGTTTCTCTATACCCTCTCTGCTGACTTTTCTTTTTCCTGCTTTTTTTGTCGGGAAAAGAAAAAACCCTCTTTTGATTGAAGATGGATGAGGGAGAAAGCCTTTTCTCTCTTCCTCTCTTTTTTACTTTCTCTCGCACCTTTTTCACGAATTCTCTCCCAATTTTTCGCACCCCCCTCGCATCTGTATGGATCGACTTATTTTATAGTGATTTCTAGATGGCCGGTCTCCATGGCAACTTTCAAGTTTCCATCTTCTGTCGCATTAAATCACGACTGCAAATGGAGCATGATTTCGCAATCAGCTCGATCTTGCACCAATTCCTTCAATTTTATTAAAATCTTTGCCCTTTGTTCACCTGATCTTTAATTGTTTCTGCATTTATCAAAATATGAATATCCATTAGATTTCAAACTTCCATGCATAAACAATCAAATCAATTTCCCCCATTTTCATTTTTTTTTTTTCATTTTTTTCTTTTTATTTGTTCAAAATGCAATTTTATTTTTCCAAAATTATGTGTCAACAGTTGTCCCTCTTTGAATGTGAGCTCGTAGAGGTTGCATTCAAAGACAAATTAAGACATAATTTTAATTATGCACATGCACTAAATGACTTTTTGTTGGAAAATGAATTCCTTTTTTGAATGCAATTTATATGATGCATGGAAATGCTAATGCAAATGATAAAGGAAGTTACCTGGAATTACTTACCTTCGGGGATGGTAGAGAAACCCAAGATAGATTTGTGTTACATATCTAAGACCCGTACCATTCTACGGTCGCTTATAATAGTAACATGACTTCGCAAAGTGATTGCTTTCCCAAGACCCGCACCATTCTATGGTCACCTAGTAAGGCATTGTTTGGTTGTGTCTAGGACCCATACCATTCTACGGTCGCTTGAATGTTGTCTAGGACCCGTACCATTTTACAGTCGCCTTGACAAAAAAAATGATTTTTTAGGACCCGTACCATTCTATGGTCACCTGAACTGAGGTTGTCTAGGATCCATACCATTCTACGGTCGCCTAAACGGGGATCTATTTTCCAGGACCCGTACCATTCTACGGTCGCCTGAGTAAGTGTTATCTAGGACCCGTACCATTTTACAGTCGCCTAAACTTGGATTCATTTTTTCTGAACCCATACTATTCTACGGTCGCCTGAATAGGTGCTGTCTAGGACCGTACCATTCTACGGTCTTCTAAACTAGGATTCATTTCCAAGACCCGTATCATTCTACAGTCGCCTGAGTAGGTGTTGTTTAGGACTCGTACCATTCTATGGTCACCTAAACTGAGATTCATTTTTCAGGACCCGTGCCATTCTACGGTCGCCTGATGAATCTGAGAAAATTCTTTGGGGGGCAACTCCATCGAGTGCTAGTGCTTGAAAAGGAATACCTGTACAATGACAAGTATTTAAGGTATGGATAGAGATATACTTACCTGATGGCATCTCTAATGCTTAAAAATATGTCTCCTAAATTAATGAGGTGACTCTAGGCTACGGAAGCACACCATGTCGAAGAAAGGGAATTTCGGGCTACGGAAGTACGTCGATTTGATAGGGGGACTTTGGGCTACAGAAGCATGCCATGTCATATCAAGGGATACTGGGTTATGGAAGCACGCCGAGTCAATAAATAGGACACTTGGCTACAAAAGCACGCCGGATCGATGAAAGGGACTCTGGGCTACGAAAGCACACTAGGTCAATATAAATGACATCGGGTTACAAAAGCACGCCGGGTCGATATAAGGGACTCTAGGTTACAAAAGCACGCCAGGTCAATATAAAGGACATTGGGCTACGAAAGCACGCCGGGTCGATGAAATGGACTCTGGACTACGAAAGCACGCCGGTCAATATAAGGACACCGGGCTACGGAAGCATGCCGGGTCAATGAAAGGGACTCTAGGCTGCAAAAGCACGCCAGGTCAATGTAAAGGACACCGGGCTACAAAAGCACGCTGGATCGATGAAAGGGACTCTAGGCTACGAAAGGACGCCAGAGTCAATTTAAAGGACGCCGGGCTACGAAAGCACGCCCGGTCGATGAAATGAACTCTGGGCTACGAAAGCACGCCAAGTCAATATAAAGGACATCGGGCTACGGAAGCATGCCAGGTCGATGAAATGGACTCTGGGCTACGAAAACACGCCAAGTCAATATAAAGGACACCGGGCTACGAAAGCACGCCGGGTCGATGAAATGGACTCTAGGCTACGAAAGCACACCAAGTCAATATAGAGGACACCGGGCTACAAAAGCACGCTGGGTCAATGAAAAGGACTCTGGGCTATGAAAGCACGCCATGTCAATTTAAAGGACACCGGGCTATGAAAGCACATCGAGTCGATATAGAAGACAGCTTGACCGAGTCAAGTGTTGATGCACTTGGGAGAGAATACCTGCACAATGACAAGTATTTAAAGTATAAGTAGAGATATACTTACCTGGTGATATCTCTGATTCTTGGGGATATGTCATTTGGAACTTAGATATCCTATGGAGGCCTCTCACCTCCTGAATGTCAGAAGCTCTTAGGTCTTTGAGAAAATATTATTTGTAAGACATGATTAGAGCAAAAATGCATTCACCAAAGAAATAAGCAATTAATGCTATTCTGGAATGCACACTTCAAAATCCACTGAAGTTTTTATCAATTTAATTGGGGTTCATGCATACTTACCTAAATTTCCACTAGAGAATTACCATTCAAGATAATTTTTACTCATGACATGGATTTCTTAAGAATACTAAATGAGAGACTTTCAGTTAGAAAGGACTTTCACTCACTCTCATTTAAAAGAGAATTACTCCATCTCACCATATCGACAGGGGTTCAAGTATTCTCGCAAGCAGTACAACCTTACCAATTTGAGAGGTCTTCAACAGGGACCATATTGTGGGCTTTGTCAACAGCTTAACAAAAGGACTCTTTGAGTCAAGGCTATTGAAAGAATAGCTTCGCAATCATTTCTGGGTTTACAAGTCAAGAACCCTGCAAAATGAGAAAGAAATAATCTTGCTCGCACTTCTTTGACCTATGCTTAAAACATGTGAACCCCTAGGTTAATTCAAGTGCCCTAATTTGAAGAGACTTTGTAAGGGTCGTAACATAGGCTTGACTCATGGGTTGAGAAATGAAAGGATTATTAGGCTCAAAAAAGTGTTTAGGGGGTTAAAGTTGGTGATCATCCTGACATTTCCACCACTTTCCTTCGCCATTGTCAAAGATTTTTTTTTTATCACAACTCCATTGATTGCAACAGCATTTGAGAGTTTTTTTTTTTTTTTTTTTGGTACCACCTTGTTGGGGATACGACTCAAGTGTTTAATTTTTCTTTTTGTACATTAGCCTTGCTTTTACTAGACACATTGCTTTTTCATGCCCCTATTTTGCACTTCTTCTCTTTGGACTTACACAATCTTCTTTTATAAGCATTTTAGACCATGCTACTTGAATGATTGTCTCTAATCTTGCCCCAGTGTGGGGGATGATCACCAACTAGGTTTGACATGAAATGAATTTATAGGCTCAAGTACGCTATGTAATGGATGAAAGTGTATAGGATAAAGAAAGAACTACTCTTCGTCATCCTAAGGCACTTTAAATTTCTGTACAAGTTACATTGTGAAAGCAATACTCGAAGATTGATACAAGTGCGAGCAACAAGATTCCTCCAATTCATTACGAATTTGTCCCAATGTGGGATGATCCTTGACAGAGGAAATTTAAAAAGAATCTCCAAAAGCATATGGAGCTCAAATGGGTTAAGCAATGGATCACCTGTAATGTTTGGGATAGAGAAAAGAATGCCTCTCGTCACTTTAGTTGACGTACCCTTTGCGATATCAACTTTTCCTTGCAAGGACGGAATTTTTCACACAACTCACTAGGGATTGGTATATGAAATAGTGTATGGAACAAGGCCTGCCTTTCATCATTCCAAAGTATCCCATTTGACACATTTAATTTATCTCACACAATTCATCAAGGAAGAAAAATGCAAAATTTGCAATAAATTTAAACAATTGAACTCATTGAAGCAATTTATTCATTATTGAAATGCTTGCAGTTCAAAACATGACATGGAAAATTCTATCATGGGTAATACTTCTTGACAACATCTGAATTAACAGGAGTGAAAAACTCACGACCATCCAATTCTGCCAAAATCAAAGCACCGCCAGGAAGTACCTTCTTTACCACATATGAGCCGCTGTAGTTTGGAGCAAACTTGCCTCCGGGATCTGAAAAGATTGGCAACAACTTCCTTAGGACTAGGTCATTTACCTCAAAATGCCTTGGCCGCACCTTCCGGTTGAAAGATCTAGCTACTCTCTGTTGATATGCTTGGCCATGGCAGAGAGCTTTTAGTCTTTTCTTGTCAATCAAGTCCAACTGCTTGAATCTTTGTTGTGACCATTCCGCCTCGAGACAAATCCACTTGGGATAAAAATCTCGGAAAGGAATCTCCACTTCTACAGAGGCGAACGCCTCCATGCCGTACACCAAAGCAAACGAGGGTTGCCCCGGTGGAAGTGTGGATCGATGTCCGTATGCCATCGGTGGGAAGGGTAGCATGTCATGCCAATCTCGATAATTCACAGCTGTCTTAGCCAAAATCTTCTTAATGTTCTTATTGGCCGCTTCAACGGCCCCGTTCATTTGAGGGCGGTAAGGAGACGAATTCATATGCTTGATTTTGAACTCTCCGAACAACTCATCAACAAGTTTGTTGTTCAAATTGGTCCCATTATCAGTGATGATTGTTTTAGGGACACCATAGCGAGCAATTATGTCACGTTTGACAAACTTCACAACATACGAGCAGTGACACTTGCAAAGGATGTAGCTTCGATCCATTTGGAGAAATAATCTATCGCCACCAAAATAAATCGATGCCCATTTGAAGCCTTGGGATTGATTGGGCCAATCACGTCAATACCCCACATCAAGAAAGGTCATGGCTCAGAAAACTGATGCGGATCAGTTGGAGGAACATTCATCTTATTTCCATGAATTTGGCATCGATGACAACTCCGAACATACCGGATGCAGTCGCTTTCCAGTGTGAGCCAGTAGTATCCTAATCTCATAATATTCTTGGCCAACATCTGTCCATTCATATGGGGGCCACATACTCCCTCGTGCACTTCTTGCATGATTTGAGTGGTTTCGACTATATCTATACATCGCAATAAGACAGAATCGTAAGATCTCTTGTACAAGACGAAAAATTTCGAGGCCATCTTCGTGATGTACTTCCTATCAACTCTAGTGCTTCCTTCGGGAAATTCTTGTTTTTTAATGTAATTCATGATATCGTGATACCATGGTTTTCCATCAGGTTCTTCAGTCACAATCATACAATAAGCCGGCTTCGGCAAAACTTCTATTTTCAGAGGCTCAACCTCCAACCCATCAGTGACTTGCAACATAGAGGATAACGTCGCAAGTGCATCTGCAAATTGATTGTGAGACCTCGGCAAGTATTCAAACGAAAGATCATTGAACTCTTTCACCATATTTTCTAAATACTTATGGTATGTGAATAACTTTGCATCCTTGGTCTTCCATTCTCCCACGGTCTGTAGTATGATTAGTGCAGAATCTTCGAACACTTTTAACTTAGCCACACCCATCTCAATTGCGGCCTAAAGCCCGATGATGCAAGCTTCATACTCGACTACATTGTTAGTGCATGAAAATATCAATTTTGCAGCTACCGGATGGTGTTGTCCATTTGGAGATATCAGAACTGCCCTGGTACCTGAACCAGATAGGTTTATAGCTCCATTAAAGAACATCTTCGATGAGTCTTCATTTATACTCAAGACACGATCATCAAGGAAACTGTTATCATCATTAGGGACTCCTGAATTCTCGGCCAATAGATCAGCCATCGCTCGACCCTTAACCGACTTTTGTGGCATGAATTGCACATCAAATTCGAAAATCAAGATTTGTCATTTGGCCAACTTACCCACAAAAACTAGCTGATCAAGTAAGTACTTGATAGGGTCGTTTTCAGTCACGAGGAATCTCTGATAATGTAGTGTGTATTGTCGCAACCCATGCAATACCCACATCAATGCCACACAAGTCTTTTCAACATCATAATACTTCAACTATGATACAGTGAACTTCTTACTCAAGTAATAAATGGCTCGTTCTTTTTTGTCAACAGGATTTTCTTGAGCTAACATTGCACCCAATGGCTCACTATGAATAGTGAGATAGAGAATCAAAGGATACCTCGATGAGGGTGGGACAAGAACTGGTAAAATCATCAAGTACTGTTTCAACTTATTGAACGCTTCTCGACACTCATCATCCCGGTTAACTTGTGCATTCTTCTTTAGAAGCTTGAAGAATGGCTTGGCAGTTTCAGAGAGTTGAGAAATGAATCTCGCTATGTAATTGAATCTCCCTAAAAGGCTACGGACATCTTTCACTGTTGACGGAGGTTGCAATTCACATATGGCCTTAGCCTTGAAATGATCGATCTCAATCCCTTTACTGCTCACAAAAAATCTGAGCAACTTATCGGATGTTGCTCCGAACACACATTTAGCGGGATTTAGATGAAGCTTGAACTCACGGAGTCGATCAAACAACTTCTTCAAGGTTTCGATGTGGCTTCTTCCTGGTCGAGTTTTTGCAATCATATCATCAACATAGACTTTAATCTCCTAGTGCATCATGTTATGAAATAATGCGACCATGGCTCACTGGTAGGTTGCCTCTATATTCTTGAGTCCAAAGGGCATGACCTTATAATTAAAGGTTCCCCACGGGGTAATAAATGCAGTCTTCTCCTTATCTTCCTCATTCATCCTTATCTGATTGTACCCGGAAAAACCATCCATAAATGAGAATAGTTCAGAACCAGCAGTACTATTCACAAGGACATCTATGTGTGGTAATGGGAAGTCATCCTTTGGACTAGCCTTGTTCAAATCCCGATAGTCAACACAAATTCGAACTCGACCGTCCTTCTTCATCACCGACACGATATTAGCCACCCATTCGGGGCACTGTGAGACTTCAATAAATCCCACATTCAAAAGCTTCCTCGCCTCTTCCTATATCTTCTTCGAGAGCTCGGGCTTAGTCCTCCGTAGCCTTTGCTTCTTAGGTGGCACGTCCGGATTAGTTGGTAGGCAATGCTCCACGATTGACGAGTCTAGTCCAAGCATGTCAACGTAGGTCCATGCAAACATGTCTTAATATTCCTTCAGTAATTAAATTAGGCGCTCCGCCTCATCTTTGGGGAGACTCACCCCAATTTTCACCTCTTTGGCTTCTTCAGTGTCACTCAAATTAATAGTGACAGTCTGCTCAGATGTGAGAGCCTTAGCTTTTTCATGTTGTTCCCAACTATGTTGCATCTCAATGGAGTCTTCGATCGAGTCGTCAGGATCATCATTATCAATACTTGTTGCATTGGATTGGACCATTTCCAATCGTTGTATGCCATAAGATTGTTCCTGAAACATGAAATAAATTAGAAAGACAAACAGAGTAATCTACATTTGTGCTTTTGTTTTGTTTTTGTTTTAAATCCTTTGACAAAAATATTTTTTTGAAACATTTTGACACAAGGAAGCATGATGAAGCTCAGGCCTCGGAATTCTCCTTGGATTTTTCTTTTTGTTTATCGGCTGGATATCATCACTGGGTTGGTTTGGCATACTCCATCATGTCCTCAAAACAAAACTTGTAATTTTATTGATATTCATCAATCAAATTATATTTATTGGAATGAAAAATGTGATATTCAAGCACTAAAGCAAAACAGAAGAAATTTTTACCAATCTCTAAAAAGCAATATGAACTCCCACGCAGGGGAAAATGCAACTGAACATGCCCCTAATTAAATAAGAAAAGCGAACTACTTAGGATCATGAATCATGTGTGCTTGAGTTCCTCACCCTCCTTGATCTTGTGATGCAAATCCTCCAGGTTAGAGATTATTCCTTCTAGATATGTCACTAGTCTCTTCATAGTGGCATCAAATTCAGCTACCTCAGGAAAATAGGATGGTTCGAAAGTCCTCTTGGCTCTCTTCTTCGAGTCGTAGTTTCTCACTGAAGATAGAGTACCTATGTCATCATGGCCCTTTTACTTGACGAGACAAGCCACAGTAGCAGACAATTCATCGACTTGACTTTGGAGGTACGCAGTTCGTTTGTTTATATTGACAATGATATGGTCCAGCACCTCATTTTGATCCGCCATTTTAGCTCTCGACCATGTATGGATGGGTGAGCGAGATCGCTCCATAATCACCTAAAGGAAATAAACGGGAACATGTAAGTATGAGGTGTGAATGGAGAGTCAATCCATGACAATGATCTAATCGATTTTTTTTTTTCATTTATTCATGAAAAGTCTATGCAAGAAGGAAATTTCCTAAAAAATGGATATCCTAGTAAAACCAAATTTTCTGGACATGACGCAAAAACAAATTCTCCAAAGTTTTTTTTTTTTCATATGCATCATTCCCTAGCAATCTCTCATTTCATTTCCAATTGACAAACAAATGAAATCAATGATTGACCTAGATTGTCATGGATCGACCCAAGAATACGACAAAATAAATTGCATGGTATAAGGATAGAAGACTTACTTCATCAAGAAAAATTAACGGCAATCACATAGACATGCACATGAGATGTGAGGCTCGATTTCTACCTAGACGGCTTAACAAAGTGGAGCTAAGAAGATGATCTGACTGTTGTAGTCTCGCATTAACGTGTCAGGTCCTCCTAACTCCGGCTTAGTCAAATGGAATGTCCAATAGTCATGCAGTCTCGCGGATATGGACAAACACATTTGACACTATGAAAAGACTTTCAAGGAAGAGAATGTCAACCTCTATATAGTGGTCTCACTTTGGAGGAAGTATCATTCTCAACACCATCCTAAAAATCCTATTGCAGCCCAGGTCCGGCCACAGGTTGTGTGTGCAATAGTGTAGTGCTAAAAGCAATAAAACATGCACAACAGTTTAAATGCAAACAACGCTTCTAATTAGGAAAAAACAAATCATTCATCCCACATTCCCAGCTGCAAGACAAATGTCAGCAAAAACTACTCCCCTTATACCTCATATTTGCAAGAACATTTAACACCTTAGAAACGTTAGGGACGTACCTGATGTCCCCGCTACCAAACAAAAACATTTTTAAAAGGAAAAAGAAAAATTGGCCTAAGTCCACTAAGTGCTTTAAAACAAGTCCCTAGCGGAGTCGCCAAGCTGTCACAAACTAATTTTCGGGTGCATCACCTAAAACTAGGTTAATGGACTACTAAGTTTTTAAACTTAGCTCGGGCTCTCCCAAGCCCATACCAATTCGCGACTTAAGTTTAAATTTTTAAATATGCAAGAGGTTATTAACTAGGAATCGCCACTAATCGGTTTATGGTAGGTCGATTAGACACCTAAGTAAAATAACAGGAAAATTATTTTATTTCTACGAACTAGAGACTAAGGGTACGGGGACTTGGTTACACTAGAATTTTCTAATGCTCTTTCGATACCATTTCTTTTTAATTTTCAAAAGAAAAATTTACAGGCAGCTGATTTATTTTAACCTAAATTACCAAAATTTCTAATTAAATGATCCTACTATGAAAACTAGTTAATATGCACCTTTATGACCTAATTTTACTAGTAAATAAATTCTAATCAAATGATCCTATTATGCAAACTACTTAATATGCATCTCATATTTTTTTTGTATTTTTCAGAATTAATAAAAACCCTAATTAAACTATCTAAAAGAGGATAATTTTCTAATTTAATCTAGGGATTAATTTGACTTAAACCCTATCCTATCTTAGAAAACTATTTTTGAAAAATGAGATAATTAAAATGTGCGATCATTATCTAAAAAATTAATTTAGGTCAAACCCTAACTTATTTCTAAAAGTGCGACCCTAAAAATGTAATCCTAAAAAATTCTAATTTACAAAACCTACATGTCTGATTCACTAAACCTATATGCTCATGCAGAATTTTGATTTTTTGATTTTCTGATTTTTTTAATATTTTAATTATTAAATAAATATTAAATCTAAACTATCAACAAAAATAAAGGATTAAAATAATAATAAAAAATAACTTGTTGTCTCATAGGTCAAATTAACGATTATTCTAACCCTAATTATCACAACAAAGAGGTCAAAATAATTAAAAATCGATCCGAAGTCTTATGGATTAAATTAATAATTATAATGATTTACAATTAAAATTCTATCAAAAAGCCCAAAAATTAAAATAATTAAAAAAAAATGATCCGATGTCTCTCGGATCAAATTAATAATTACAATAATTCCGGGCAAAATCCACTGCGGATAATGCCTGGTGATATACTTACCGATGATATCTCTAATTCTTGGGGATATGTCATTGGGAACTTAGATATCCTGTGGAGGCCTCTCACCTTTTGAATGTCAGAAGCTCTTAGGTCTTTGAGAAAACATTATCTATCAGATATGATTAGAGCAAAATTAGTTATTAATTTAATATGATGAAAGTTTAGGACTGAATTAACACAAACATAATAAGTTTAGGACTTTCTTGGTAATTCTTTTTCTCAAATAGGCATGGGGAACCTAAAATTAGTTATTAATTTAATATGATGAAAGTTCGTACTCGATCTAATTTAGGTAAGTGATTTCATTCAAGAGTTAGTACTTTCGAAACATTTTATGCATATAAAAATTGATTTTTTAGTTCAAAATTGGTAAATGCGAATTATTAAAAAAATAGTAATTTTGTAAAAATGGAGATAAGCTACCATAAAAATTATCTCAAAAACGATCTTTTCTACCAGCAAATTTTTTTTTAACAATATCCACATTTATTTAAATTTACCAGCAGGGAAAGAAAGTCCGCATTTTGGGAACGGAATGATAGAATTCTGGCTTCTCACGCTGCACTATCTAAATTTCATTATACCCGTTAAAGGAACGAAGATTTCGTGAAAACTTGGTTATTTGCTTGTCTTGGGCTACTGCCACTTTTCTTCTTCCGATATAACTTTGATACAAAGTGACCCTTTTGCAACCTTCTTTTTCCTTGTCCAATTTTCAACATCAAATGAAGTTCCAATTTCATCCCCGTTTGATTAATTAACCTTAAAGAGAACTTTAATTGTTAAACCTCATGGCCACTAGGTGAGAATTGCAAAAGGCCCTGTCGGCAATTGGCAAGGGTCACAACTCTTGGCCAGTAGCTAGGAAGGGTTGTTGGCCCTAGTCGATAGTGGCGGTCCCTTGTCATGCCTTAACAATAAAACAAGAAAAATATATAAAAAAAAATGAAAATTATAAAAAAATTCACATTAGACTTCATTGTGCTACATGGGTACAATGGGTGATGCAATGTATAACGACAACATCTTTTAGTGTTAAATTCAATGGCGAACAATTACATTATTTCCATCCAACACGAGCCTTCGGCGGGGCTCTCTCTCCGTATATATCCATCTTGCTAGTGAATGTCTTATCAAATCTCATTAACCAAGCTGATGGGACACATTAAGGGTATCAAGCTAAATAGGTGGTGTCCTATCCTCTCCCATCTATTTTTCGTTGATGATGCAATTTTCTTCTTAGATGATAAAATTCAGGAATGTCAGAATCTCGCCAATATCTTGAATCAATACTATTTAGCTACGGGACAGGCTGTTAATCAAAATAAATCTGGAATTTTTCTAAGTAAAAATTGCCCTTTTAGACTACAGGAAAATTTGGCGAGGGAGTTTAGAATACTAGTGCTTCAATGGACTAGTAAGTATCTGGGAATACCATCAGATTGGGGGCATTCAAAACAGGAGATGTTTTCCTGGATATTAGGGAGAGTGAATGCTAAATTGGAAGGATGAAAAGAAAATTTAATTTCTAAGGGTGGTAAGGAGATCCTACTTAAGACTGTTGTACAGGTGATCCCACAGTATGCCATGTCTATCTTTAAACTTCCCGTGTCTCTTTGTAAATCTATTGAATAGAGAATTGCTAGGTTCTGGTTGCAGAATGATAGTCGCAAATCAAGAATTCATCGGCATAAATGGGAAGTACTAAAAAGTAGCAAGGACAATGGTGGCCTAGGTTTTCGCGATCTCATAGATTTTAACAAAGCCATGCTTGGGAAACGGGTTTGACGTTTACTCCAACAACCTCTGTCTCTATGGAGTAAACTCTTCAAAGGCCTTTATTTTCATTCAAAGGGCTTCCCATTTGTGGATAGAGGAACTCAACCATCTTGGGGTGGGCGGAGTCTACTGCTTAGGAGGGATTCAATTTTACCTAATATTAGATGGTTAGTTGGAGATGGGAACATGATCAGCATCCGTGAAGATAGATGGTTATCTACAGGGATACTAGTGGCTGATCTCTTTGATCCAGTCCACAACACCTGGAATGTTCCCCTTCTCCACCAGCTTTTTGATGATCAGGTCATAGCAAAAATCCTTACCATTCCGGTAAAACCCCTCTATGCCACTGATAAATTAATTTGGATTGAAACAAAACATGGCCAATACATTGTGAAAAGCGGTTACCATGCTCTTAGAAATACAGATAACAACCGGTATATGGGACCTCGACATCATATCAAACCCCAAGGCTATTATGGCGAAGAATCTAGACAATGAAAACTGCCCCAAAAATTTGTATCTTTCTATGGTCTTTATGCCACAATGCATTATCAACAAAAGCTAACCTATTTCAAAGACACATTACCACAGATCCAGTTTGTACTCTTTATCATCAACAAACGCCATAAACCCTCAAACATCTATTTCTATTATGTCCATGGACTCAGGGCATTTGGTCTCACCCTCAAATCAATATTAGACTATCGCCTCAAACAATGCAAAGAATAGATGCATAGCTCGCAGAGAGGGTTACAACATAGCAGCTCTTACCTGGTTTGGAGACCATTACCAACGTTTTATGGCAGATCTGGAGGGCATGTAATAGCTTTATTTTATGTCGTCGGCGTCCTGACCCAACATATGTGGTGGAGGCAGCTTTAGCCCAAATCCATGTTGCTCAGCTTTTTGCTTGAACCTAGACGAGAACAGGGCGACTTGTTTTGAATCCTAAACATTTTTGGAGGCCACCAAATCCAAGAGTTATGAAGATCAATATAGATGGCGCTTATCAGCCTGCCAGCATAGAAGGAACTATGGCCTGTATATGCCGTGATCATCATGGAAAACTTACTGATGGTC
Source organism: Eucalyptus grandis (assembly GCF_016545825.1). Lineage (NCBI taxonomy): Eukaryota > Viridiplantae > Streptophyta > Magnoliopsida > Myrtales > Myrtaceae > Eucalyptus > Eucalyptus grandis. Next base: position 28,647,432 of record NC_052620.1, read on the forward strand.
TCTCCAGACATTTCCCAGCTTGTTCGGCCCTACAGGCGGAGATCCAAGCACTTACTCTCACTGTCCACCATCTGCTGCAACACGACATCAACCACGCACAACTTTTGATTGAATTGGACTGTCTCACTCTGGTTGAAACTATGCATGATTGCATATTGACGCCATGGGAAGATTGTGCCCTGTTTGCAGAAGCCCCCGCTTTGCTTTCATGTTTTCCTAATCTTCATCTTCAACACTGCAAGCGAGAAGTGAATGTTGTTGCTGATTGGGCCGCCAAGGCCCACGGTAGTGCAGCCTTGACCCACAACTGGGCTATTTCTCCTCCATTTTATTTGCTAGATCATGTATATACTGATGCAATAGCCTTGGGCTATACGTTTCCTTTCACTTGAATACATCTTTCTCTTTCGACCAAAAGAAAAAAAAAAAAAAAACAGTTAGTGTCCACATGATCAATTTTTGGTTAAAATTAGTCGAATGAACTATATCGGTAAATTATAAAAATGTTTACGGCTAAAATGACTAAATTGAAATATTTATGACTAAATGAGTACAATTATGACTTCTTTGGTAATTTTTTTTCTGCGATTAAAACAATTTTCAGAAGTAAAACCTTTGAAAAATTAATTTCCCTTATGAACAAGAACATATTACAATTGTCAATACGTCTCTCCAGGTAAAAGCACTCATCTGTGCGAGCGCATAAGGAGAGAAATTCGCACGATGACAAAACTCTCAAGTCGACTTGAAGAGATGGATAAAACGTATGGATTCATGGACATCGCGAGACTCGACTGTACTCGGTGTGTGCAAAAACGTGACTAATTGCTGCAATTGAACCCTTTGCATAAAGAGAGCCAGATTATCAGCACGAGAAGCAGCACGATCCCCAGCACGGCCAACTTGATCTTCATGTTCTGATACCACATCTTCCGCCGGATCTCTCCCCCTCGTATCTTGAATATCTGAGCCTGCATTAGACGAATGCGCGTATTTATAACTAAGAGGCCCAAGAAACTTGTAAAGGCCGACCTGCGTCACGACAGTTATGCTGTTTTCTCAATCGTCACTGATTTTACCTCGTTATGGAGACTCTCAGCTTTGTCCTCTAGCATTGTGCATTTTACTCCCCTATCCAATGCCTTAAAAACACAATTAGCAGATGGTACTGTGTGAATCATTCTCCCAGTTCAAGAGGTAAGCAATAGTAAGACTTTGATCTCAAAAAACCATTGACTTCTTCATGAGTCAAACCATAAATTTATGATTAGGTCATAAGAAAAAAACAAGACAGAAAGGCACACAGAAGTTCAAGATGAGGGCTGTTGTTATGACCACTCATTATAAGACATTTACAAGATTCTTCATGTGAAGGTACAATCTAGAGTACAAATCAAGAAAAGAATACCATGATATATAAGTAAAGGACATTGGCCACGCCTAAATCTCGCAATCTATCTATATTTGTTAAATTCATGATTGAAATTATACATATCTTAACCTGTAACCCCAGATTTGTCAGGAGGTAATTTTACTGGAGCTTAAATGGCTTTCCAGTTACTGCATCGGTAACACTCATTTGCAGTTCTCATGAAGCAATTCTACACTATGCGAAATTTCAAAAAGCCATGCTACATGGTAGGACGAAAACAATTGCAGTACAAAAACAAGTGGAGATCACGGCTTTCTCAAGTACTGCCCGGAGAATTGGTAATGATTTCAGGTCCACATAAGATTGTGAAAATACAAACATTATCGAACATATGTTCAAGCTTAGCTAATGTACCTGGTCGATGTTATTCATCATTATGTTCTTGACTACTGAAACTTGAGCCTGCACTTTCATCAGCTTATCAATCTCCTCAGCATGGTCTATGGTGTACTTCATCTGCTCTTTCATTACAGGCCTACAGATTCATATATTCATTATTTCTTCGTTGAGCTTTCCCGTCTGTTGAAATTATGTTCCTTATATACTATACGTGGACGAATTGCAAGGTGAACCGAGATGGTTCTTGATGCCGACCGTACCCGAACTCCTTGCTGAGACTTTTGGCGACAGCTGTATCCGCTTTCCCGCCTCCGTATCTTTTCTTGAAGTCCTCTTTGAAGCGCTCCAAAAACGCAATCGGGATTTGCTTGCCCACAGATTCAGTAGCCACGACGCAGTAAGCTGCAAATACATATACTGGAAAATTAGCAGGATTAGGAGATCCTAAAGTCTGCAAATCTGATATATGGTCGAGACCTCTCACTCCGACACCATTTCAAGAGATGAATTGTTCTAGTATAGTGTCCCGTGAAATTTCTTCTCCTAAGTTAAGATTGACCCGCCGTTAATTACTATAATCTCCACGAACTAAAATCGAGATAAACAATATATCTAGCATAAACCAACATATCTAGCGTTCTCTATTTGCTCTAATCAGCTAAACATCTTCACAAAGACTCCAACAAAATCAAGCAAAAGAAGAACAAAATAACTGAGACAAAGAATGAACATTTTTTTTCCTTTTAATTACCGTAGCCATCCTTGACCAGGAAATTAAAAGTGTGGCGGTCACAGGTGTAGGCGAACTTGCTGCTCCCGGAGGGAAGTCGCTGGAGGCACTCGGTGGCGACGTCTGGGAAGTTCCTGGTGAACCGTGTGTACTCGGCCAGCACCACCGTGCCCCGCGCCACGAAGCTGTATATCAACGATCCCTCTTGTGGCTGACTCATTTCGATCTCTGTCGCGTTTTCACTGAGACAGACAGACAGACGGAGAGATTTCAAAGAATTAAAGTATGCCTCGAAGTCATGTCATGCTTTTCATATATGTCTGCATGGCCTGGCGCAGGTGCTTAGCGTCGAAGGAAGCGTTTGCGATTTGTTTAACGAGTCTTTCATTGGGTTCGCATTGTACCGAGTAAAACAGTGCGTCTTCTAGTTGGTCTATGGCTGACTTTGGACTAGGTATTTTCTTGATTTCTTTCCTGTCACTCTTGTTCAAGATGGACCTGGTCAGAAACAAATTCATACGCGTGCGTACAAATAAAAATAAGTCAAAGCTAAGACGTATTTATTTTCTATATAATTCCTTTTGGTATTGTTACTTAAACGCATTGAGCAACGGAGAATAGAACATGAGGCAAGCAAAAGACAAGAAAGGAGAGTGATTATGTGGAAGACAGGTTACATGAGATGGAAACTCTCCCCTTTGGTGGCAATAAATATTATCTCTTATGCGCTGTTTGGAATTACAAGAGCAGAAGATTAGAGGGAAAATTATTCAAATAAGCGTAAATTCATTGTATGGAGATTAATTCAGTGATGATATTTTTTTAATTTAGGTAATTTAGTCTTGACCCCTTTGACAAGTTATCAATATAGTTCTTCTGATCAATTTTGATCGAAAATTGTTGATATGGATGTTGATAATCTTACGTAACATTATTGGCACTAACGTGGATAATTTTTACAATATTTTAAATGTACTTTTCTAAATTTTTTTCTTATTTTCCTCTGCCGATCCCCCACATTGACAATGGCTAGTAAAAATCGTTGGCCATAGGTGAGGGCTGTGACACCCTCGCCTAGCCCAAATCTAGGCGAGGGAGTTGCCGCCCTCCCCTAGTGTCCGCAAAGGCTGCAACGCTCTCATCTGTGGCCATTGACCTTCGTCGATCATCAACAAGGCCGTGGAATTGTAGGGGGAAATAGGAAATAAAATAAAAATAAAATAAATAAATAAATAAATAAAAAGGAAAGGATAGAAAAGGAAAACAAAGGGAAAAAAATAGAAGTTTTTTTTAAAAATTATTCACATCAAGCTGATTGTGCCACTCGGAATGACTGGTGTTCATATCAGTGATTTTCCATAATTAAAAAAAAAAAAGGTTAGAAGAACTACATAGCAAATCGTCAAAAGGTCTAAATTAGCAAAATTGCAAAATTTAGGACCAAATTAGTATTATATAATAGGTTTAGAATTTTTAGACAATTATTGTCAAAATAAGACATTTCCCTCCTTCGCATCCCCTTGTTCTTTCATATTAGTATTCATGTAATCTTTGTTTTTTTTTCTTTATATATTTTAAAATTGGTATTAGAGTACTCTCGATTCATGACCTCGGCTTCAATGGATCTAAAAGCCTAGAGTAAAGTTTTAAAATGACATGATGGGCTCCATGTGGTTTTTCTCGTTCCTCGATGGACGGTTTGGGTTAGTCGTGGCCCCAACTTTTGTTCTGTGTCTCATTAAAACAAAAAAAAAAAAAAAAAAAAAAAAAAAAAAGGGGACGACAAAGTAGGTTGCAAATTACAATTATGTATTTTCATATGCTACCCGACGTCCTATTGTTACACAATCTATATCCACTCTTTTTTATACGAGTCGGGCAGCTAATTGATGCGCATCGTGTAAAAAATGTGTTATGAATGTTACATAAATAAAAATTGATCCTACAAGCATTGATATTTGAGAAACCATTGGGATCGAACCTGAAATGGGCCCTATAATAATTAGAATCGACAAGCCAAAACATTTAATTCTGTTCGGATGAAGACAAATCGAAATCGAAAAGACACAGGAGAAAACCTTTTCATATGCCATTTAAAAAAGGATTCGTATCTGGGCCAACTTGAGCTGGGGTCGAATTTGAGCCGCACCTATCAGAAAGACATTGAAAAGTGACAAACTGTTGTGAAATTTTTATACGGTACACAACCTATGTAACTTATGTTCGTCACACAATCCACCTCCTTCACCGGTGATGTAGGTATTAATACAGAAGATTTGACCAAAAGAGCCAAGTCAAGGGTAATGGACGTGGGCTATGTCGAAAAGAAAGAAGATTGCCCGGACCATGTTTGCTAATTTGCAATGAGAAAAGTGGAATGAGAACTAGATCTCTGGCTTGTTCATTATCATGTTTTGGTCCTTAGTATGACCTTAAACTGCTGCATCTAAACTCCGAGATGTAAAATTTAGGGATATTCCTTGAGGAGAAGGAAAAAAAGTATTCTCCATAATTGGAGAATAGAGGCGTGCAAACACTGATACATGATAAAAAAATGCAGTCATATTTCCTATAAGTGTTGCCTAGCAAGCAATGTGGCCCTCAACAGAGCTCTCGGACTCCTGGGTTGTGGTGAGGTAAATCTTAACCTACACCAAGGATCCACAACAAAGCCCAATTTAAGGTTAAAGTTAAGGTTACTCGAACAGTGTTTGCTAATTCGCAATTAGAGGAGTGGAACAAGAACAAGATCTCCGGCTTGTTCATCACCATATTCCGTGAGTTGGAATTTAAAGGAGATATTGGGAATGAAAAAGGCTTCATTATCATGACTTCATCCTAAACTTACTTTTTTCTTTCTTCCACTGTAGAAGACTTTTTCTCCACTTCCCCTTTCATTGTAATTGTCTTGTTTTCTCTTTTCAAAAGATCATTGTCATCTTTCGTTGTTGTTGTTGTTGTTTTTTTTTTTTTTGTGTGCGTATTTCAACAATAAACCTTTATAGCTTATTTTTAATCACGTGCATATATTGTAATTTTTATATAAAGTGTAGCAATATATAAAAACTAAAAATATTTTACCAACCATTAGTGAGATTAAGGCTCCGTTCGTTTCACGGAAAATGGACCATCTTCGGAAAATATTTTCCCAGAAGTTATTTTCTAGGAAAATGGCTATATTTTCCGGTGTTCGGCTAATACTTAAATTTTGGGTGGAAAACATTTTCCACCGTTCATTAACTAATTTCTTTCTTTTTTTTTTTATTTTATTTTTATTTTTCCTTTTCTTTTCCTTCTCCTTCCTCCTTCCTCCTCCTTCTTCCTCCTTCCTCCTTCCTCCGCCGCCGCTCCTCCTTCTTCCTCCCGCTTCCTCCGCCGCCGCTCCTCCTTCTTCCTCCTCCTTCCTCCGCCGCTCTCATCCTTCTTCCTCCTCCTTCCTCCGCCGCCGCTCCTCCTTCTTCCTCCTCCTTCCTCCGCCGCCGCTCCTCCTTCTTCCTCCTCCTTCCTCCTTCCTCCTTCCTCCGCCGCCGCACGCCTGACGATGGCGAGCCGACCAAGATCCGGTTGCCAGATCCAGCCGACCAAGGTCCGGTTGCCGAGATCCAGACAAGCTAGGCGAGGCTCGGGCCTCGCCCGAGCTCGCCAGGTCCGGCGAGCCGCGAGCTCGCCGGATGGCGGCGGCGGAGCTCGGGCTCCCGATCAAGGCGAGCCCGAGCTCCGCCGCCAGATCCGACGAGCTCGAGCGACGCCGAGCCTCGCCCGGCTCGCCGAATCTGGTGAGGCCCGAGCTCCGCCCCAAGCCGACGAGGCTCCGCCTCGCCCGATCTCGGTGAGGCTCGAGCTCGCCGAGCTCGGGCGGCCGGGCTTCCACGGATCGGGCTAGGCGGAGCCTCGCCGGCCCGGAGCGGAGCTCGAGCTGGCTCGCGACCGCGGCCCGGTCGTCGGTCGCCGATCGCCGGCCGCTATCGGGGCCGGCCACCGGCCAAGCTAAGGAAGAAGAATGAAAAGGAAAGGAAAAAAAAAAAAGGCAGAGGAAGTTGTGGAAAATGTTTTCCACTTTTCAGAAGTGGAAAACATTTTCCTTAGATTTGCATGTAAATTTTACTGTTGATGGAAAATATTTTCCTTGAGTTGTTGATTTTCTGTGAAACGAACACCGGAAAATCCGGAAAACATTTTCCTGGAAGTTATTTTCCGTGAAACGAACGCAGCCTAATTCTCATTTGGTCTTTATGTCTCCGGTCTTCCGGGAAAACCATCGCTCGTGGGATTGTACCTTCGGCATTGATAGTTGGAAGACCATAAATGGTGCGTTTATTTATATTTCTTTCAAAAATTATTCCAATAATAGAAATAGAAAAAACTATTTCTGTTCCGGAAACAATTTTTTACTAGAAAGACGTGTTTGATAAACTTGTTCCGGAATAAAAAATGAATAGAAACACTTTTGGTAAATTTGTATTCTTTTTTTGTTTATTTTAATTTTTTAATATTTTTATTTTATTTTTCCTTTTTTTTTTTTTTTTTTTTTTTTTTGGTCTTTTAGGCCTTGGCCATTGCCGGCAACCGGCCGACGAGGCTCGCCGGCCCTCGGTGAGGCCGAGCCTCGTTGTGGTTGGGTGAGGCTCGACCTCACCTTGGCTGGGCGAGCTTAGGCTCGCCCGGATCTGAGGCCGAGCTCACCGAGATCGCACAGCCACGGTAAGGCTCGGCCTCGCCCGGCTCGAGGCCTCGCCTGCGCCGGCGAGGCTCGGCCTCACCTTGGCTGGGCGAGATCGGGCTCACCCGGATCCGGCGAGACCGAGCCTCACCGGGGGCCGGTGACGCTCGACCTCATCGGGGCCGGTGAGCCTCGGCGAGATCTAGGCGAGGCCGCCGGCCCTCATCGGCCCGCCTACCATGACCGAGGCCGTGACCGGCCAAAGAAAAAAAGAAGAAAAAAAAAAAGAAAATAGATGAGAGAGAAAATTTGTTCTTCAAAAGTGTTTTGGAACAAAAAAAAAACTGTTTTTTTTTTTGTTTCTTATTTCTATTCTAATTTTGTTCCTAAAACGAAAAAACAGATTTTGAACAAAAACGCAAACAAACGCGTTTTCTGTTCTTTTTTGTTCCCGGAATAAAAATAACATCTGTTCATGAACAAAATTTAAAAACGCAACCATGCACGCCCAAAGCAGTTAAATTTGACTTCTCTTTTGGAGCTCACTTCAAAGAATCCCTAGAGTCTTTTATTAAGCAATCAAATATCAATCGGGTCACGCCGAAGCCAGGTCTGGTTCCATTCTCGATGCGTGCTAAAGAGAGAGAGAGAGACAGCGCCGTTCAGAACATCCTAGGTGGAATGTGGCAACACCAGCGAGGCTGAGCACGGCTGGGGACGGCTGGGCACGTAACCATGACTAGGCAGTCATAGCGGCAAAAGGAGAGAGGAGAGAGCTTAGGAACATTTGTCGGTGACTATGGTTGGGAAATCATTAGTGACGGAAAAGAGCGAATGATAATCATATATCCCAACAGCTTTGCAGCCTGACTGCAAAACCTTTCCTACATAATCTATTTCTTTGTAGATCATGTTTAACAAGTATCAAGGCTCGTTAGCATGAGATCTAGTTGTTATCTCGACCTAAACGTATATCATTGTGCCGCTCCGCGCAAAATCTCTCGGGGCTAGCAAGACAATAGAAATAACGAAAGAAGTACGTGATAGTTTCGTTCTTATTCGACGGAGATAGAGACACCACAAACGTCACATCTAAGTGATGTCTGGATATGACTCCATCCTCCCAGGCCATAATATCCCCTCACAAACCACTAAACCAAACTGGAAAACCGTAATAACAACAAGCCAAAGGCGACCAACACCACCATTTGGATCCTCCTTTCTTGGCTTGTGACTGCATGGGCCGAAAGAAAGTCCGAAATCGTCCCGGCTTGCCCGTATAATCAAGCCGCCGGTGAGAAGTCTTCCTCTTCCTCTCGAAGCGAGCCTTGAAGAAAGCGAAGAGTTGCTCTCTCGGAGGCAAATTTTCCTTGATGATGGGGAAGTTTTGGAACTCGCAGCACCACTTGCATAGCAGGGGGAACTTTTCCGGGGTCAGCAGTAAGGGTGAGCAGCGGTTTAGGGTCGACCCTGGACCGACCCTGGACCGGCCCAACCCTGCCGGTCTTGGTCCGGTTCCCAAGGGGACTGGGTCGGTCCTTGGTCCTGAAATTCTAGGACCAACACTGTGCGGGTTGGTCCTCGGTCCTGAGAGTTTTGGGTCGGTCCAACCCTGGACCAATCCCGTATATTATATTATATTATATTATATTATTTATAATTCTTTTATATATTCAAACCTAAGTAAAATTTATGTTATATTATATTATATATAATTCTTTTATATATTCAAACCTAAGTAAAATGATGTTAAAGTTGTTGACTCCTCATGCTCACAGTCACGGACAGACGGCATCCAATTCCAAAAGGCGTGAAGTTTACGCCGTAAAGGTCTTCACGACCTCCTCCCCCATAGTCTAGACTCCAGAGTACATTCTTCACCGTGAGGACCAAGGACTCCTCATAGTCATGGACTCGTGACGTCCAAAATGGTGCGAAGTTTATGCCGTAAATCTCCTCATAGCTTTCTTCCCTAAAGTACGTTCTCTTCCATTTTGTCTTCTTTTTTCTTCAATTTGCCAAAATCAAAAGTAGCAACATCCTACTCGCCTCTGGTTGCCCGCGCCGCTCACCTTTGACCGTGCGCGCTGCTCGCGCTGCTCGCCACTCACCACTCGCCCTTTGTTGTCGTCGCTGGCCTCGCTCAACACTCGCCACTCACCACTCACCGCTAGTCTTGTTCAACGCTTGCCGCTTGCCGCTGGCCTCACTAAACGTTTGCCGCTTGCCAGTTGACGCTCACTCCACTCGACACTCGATGCTTGCGCTCACCACTCGCGCCGGTCGCCTCACTTATCGCCGAGTAAATCAGAAGGAAAAAAGAAGAAGCCCTAATTAGAAACCCTAACACTCAGCTTGCCCTTGCTTTCCAAACACAACTTGGCTAGTGATATTTACTTTGTGCTTCATTTGAGATCTTGTATTGGTATTTATAGTTTAGTTGCACAATGTCGTATTGTTGATGGATGTGTAATTTAAATTTGTAGGTTTACTTTTTTAGAGAGTATAAAAAATAAGATGAAATAAATTATCAATCGGTCTCGGGTTGACCCTGGAACCGGACCGAACCCATTGGGTTGGTCCGGTCCTTGGTCCCAGGCTCAGTAGGGTCGGTCCTCGGTCCTAAAAATTGAGGACCGACACTGTACGGGTTGGTCCTAGGGTTACGGGGTGGCCCGGACCAACCCGGACCATGCTCACCCCTAGTCAGCAGACGGACCCCGGCCACTTCTTGGATCACTCCGATCCAGTAGCCGATGAAGTTGCCTGCGATATCCACGAACCCGATGGTGTCTCCTCCGAAGAACCTCTTCTGCTTGTCCTTGAGCTCGGCTTCAAGCACATTTAGGAGGGCACATGCTTCCTCGAATGCGTTTTCTCGTTCAATACCCTCGTGCCGACAAGATCGCCATAGGGCTGGAGCGCACTGCAATCAAAATGGCACCATCCGCCAAACTTTTTCTTCAGGATCACTTGATTCTCACTTTGCTTTCATGATATGCCACTGAATCATATAGTTCAACACTCAACAAGCGGTTCACTTAGCTTTAGTCTAATTTGTCAAACAAAAGAGGTTTTCAATGGCTTGTCGGTGGCAAAATGAATTAAACCGATTTGCTGAAAGCGAGCCTAAAGTCGAGTGACCTGAGAAACGTGAGGACATACCTGAGAACAAACATGTCTAAGGGTGCAAACTCATTACTCTATAATCTCAAGACTGACGACTTTTGATGAAGCGAGTTCAAAACTTTCACCTCGTAAGAAATAAAGCCAAAGGCACCTCTTGTTGTCCATGCATCATAAAGAAAAAGATCCGATGAAAGCGGAGTCAAAGGTAGACATACTTTGTCATCCATGAACTTGGCCCAGAAACGTGCGATGGCTCGGTCGCGCGGATCTTGAGGCAACAAGATCACAGGGCGATCATTCCAAATCTCATCGATGTACTCGAGAATCACCAGCGACTCGGCAATGGGCTTGCCGTTGTGGACGAGCACGGGTATCTTCTTATGGACCGGATTGTACTCGAGAAGCAAAGAGCTCTTGGGGCGGTTCATCAAGTCCTCGTCAAAATACTCGTACTCGACTCCTTTCATTTTGAGAGCCACCTCCAACCGCCAGCTAAACGGGCTCCCCCACGCACCCAGCAGCTTCACTTCTTCCTCACACATCTCGACGCTCTCTTTTTCTGTGGCCGTGGAGTTGAGCAAGTGATAGCGAGGCAATGGCGGATTTATACTAGCGTGAGTGAGTCTCTGTAACGATCAATGATTGGGAAACTTGTTCAAAATATCCTAAATCTATTTCATTTTTACAAATTAAGTCATAAACCTTTCAATTTCGTTAATTGAGTTCTATACTTTTTCACATGTTACTAATTAAGTCTATCCATCTAATTTTGGTTGGAATTCGTTGATGTAGATACCGTTCATCCTACGTAGCCTCCTACTACTAACATGGATAGTTTTTTACAATATTTTAACATTTATCTTCGATTTGTTTATTTTCTTTTTTTCCATTTTTCTTCTTCTTTTCTTCTTCCCACCAGCCATAGCTAGGCAGGCTGGCCTCACTTGCCATAGGCGAGGCTTGGTTAGGCAAGGGCGAGGCCCAGGTTGAGCGAGGTCAGGTGAAGGCAACGTCCTGAAGAAGTCGCCCTAGCCTGGGGGAGGCCGGCATTGCCAAATCTGGCAAGGGAAGTCCTCACTGGAGCTCGCCCTCTCAAGTAAGGTCAACCTCACCTACGCCAAGGTGGCCTTGACCGACGTCGCGTTCATCCAACCGATGCCTACGGAGGCTGCCCTAGCTTGAGCGAGGCTAACCCATGTCAAATCTCACCCTTGCCTAGATGCACCTCGCTTGTGGTGTGCACGGGCAACCATTGCCCAAGCGAGGCTAGTTGACATAGCCACCAACAAAAAGAAAAAGAAAGAAATAAAAATAATAATAAGATTAACAAAAATCAACAAAAATAAATAAAAACTATTAAAAATTATTCATGTCGGCGCCAACCATTCTACATGGCAACGCGGCATCCGTGTCAACGATTTTTAATCAAAATTGACCAAATAAACTCAATTGGCAAAAAATTATAAGTTTTAGGACTCAATTGTCAAAATTGAAATGTTTTGAATTGAATTAACAAAAGTAGAATAGATTTATAACTTTTTGGACAATTTTCCCAATTAAAGATGGTCGAGGACATTGTCGCTATCTATAGAGCCTAAGCTGCCGAGAACGATGATATTTAATATGTGGACAGTCGAAGGGAAAGAGAAAGGAGTAAATAGGGAACTTTCGGCTCACGGTACATTTATTATTCCTTTTTTGGTACCCACATGCATAGGATCCAATAAAAATGAAGGACCCAGTGCATTTGATCCGGAAGTCCCACCATTTTTTTTTTTTTTTAAAAATAGTTTCTGCAATTGATCAGCAGAGGAGCGAGTGGATAATCCATCCAGGTTTGGTATAGTAATTGAAAAAAAAAAACGAGTTTGTGGATTAGATGCATAATATAAGTTGGCTTAATTCCACACATGATCCTACAATCAATAACATACTTATCTAGCTCATCAGGCAAGTGCCTCCTTCACGAGCCTAGAGTTTACTTTAAGATAGGCTTTCTCGTTATAAAAGGATAGATGAGCAAGAGGGTTTCTGTCTTTCATTCCATTAAAAGAAAATTAGGTAAAAAAGATTATACGGTTGGGAGGTTTTTGGGCATCTCGGATGAGGCTCGACCAAAGTAACTGAAGTGTATCTTCAAATTGACCCGTAACATGTCATAAATCTCACTGGCGTCAGAGCAAGATAACCCTCGCTCACTTGATATCCATGTGGGGCATCTTTCTGACGAGTCATAATTTCCCAACTACTTTCGCTTTAATTAACGATCCTTTTAAGTAATAGTCCCGTTATAATCAAGGAAAAAAAGTTACAATTGTTATAATTCTTGGGATAGATTACCATGGCATCCCTTGATTTAGTTAAATTGATTACAATTTCTTCAAATTTGCTCTTATAAATCTTTGCTTAGAGTCGCTGGAGTTAGAGAATATGGACAAAAGGCTATTTCGATTCAACCAAAGATTCTTGAAATGATATTGTGGCGCCGTGTTAAAGTATGAAGAGCTTCTTTTCCTTACGTAAAATAAAATGGATTGACCCGTTTCGAGTAAAATTCAGTTGAAAGGGCTCTTTCTAAATACCAAGTTTGTAAAGTCAAACAGTGGAAAACAAATGCTTCTTGCTTCGATTAACCACCAAACTTGTTATATTGTGTCTCAAGTTTGAGCCCGTTAGATTAATACGCATAAGTCTGGCCAAATAACAAAGTTCAGGGAGACTCTGTGATGTCTTCGAATTTTCTTCCAGCATTAATCCCATATCTTCATGTGTATGCGTGGAATGAAGAAGCTAAAGAAAGCTGCATGGGGTTTTAAATTCTTCAAGCATGCAAGCAAAGTCAGAGAAGAGAGATTTTCTTCTGCCGAGAAGGAAGGGATCAACAATTTTCTATATTAAATAAAGGACCCACCACCTGCTGCAAATGCATGAAGAAGACGAAGACTCCTTTTTTTACGCTTGCTTTTCACCGGGAACAAGAAATTTGAAGACTGCAGCCCACCTCTTTTCACGGATCAATGGCACACGTTTCTGACTATTATCCCTCATCTCTTCCGCCTCATTAAATGCGTGCCCATGCACATGCACGATCTGCATGCATGCCTAAATATGGTGGGCGTTCGGTACCGATTGTGGGCTTGTCTTGTGGGCGCCTGTGCTGCATTTAATGAGGCCATTTATTTTTCATTTTGTCCTGTCTTTCTGCCCTCCTCGCTAAAAGGAGAAAGAGATCTTGAGCTCGTTAGTGAGCGAAAGGAAAAGAGCTCGAGAGACCGAGAGCAGGAGAAAATATTGAGTGGTCCGGAACCTCCACGTCAGCGTGATCCCCGGCCACTCACGAGGTGCCATGTGGATGGTGGGCTCACTTGGTGTCTTCTGCCCTCTTCCCCTCTCTCTCCTCTTCCTGGCCTGCCGATGCCCTCTCTCCTCCTAACCTGCACGCTCTCTCTCTCCTGTCAGAGCATTTATTGTGGGGAAAAACTTTTCTCTTTCCTCCGTTTGCGAAGGAAAGAGAAAGCCCGTTCGTTCCTCTGTCCTCTCCATTTGTTTCCTTGCGAAATTTTGAATCTGAACTTTTCTCCTTCTCTCCGCGCTCGTTGCTGCTCCGCCGTGTATCAAGCGGCCGTTCCCCTCCCGTCGCCTATGAACCACGTTACGGCCGCCCCTACTCCGGTGCTCGCTCGCTTCTCTCTTCGGGCTCGTTGCTGCTCCATCGTTCTTTCCGGCGTTCCCAGGATCGCAGATGCAGCACGCGGAGGAGAAGCAGGCCTCTTCAAGCTCCCCTCAACGTCGGCGAGCGTCGCCCGCCGAGCGAGACCCCCACACACGGAAGGCTCGGAGGCGAGGTTGCTGGAGAAGCTGGTGCCGTACGCGAAACGCGACGCCGACGGCCCTCCACCTTTGCCTCCGCCGGTTGACTCCGTCGCCCTGGACTCCGACGCCGACGCCGACGCCACCTCCTCCCCTGAACCCGACTCTGACGCCGACGCCCCTCCGCCTCCCTCTCGCGACCTCTTGTCCGCTCTCTCTCTCTCTCTTTCGTCCTCGAAGTCGCACCTCTCTTCCAGCAAACCTCGACGCCGACGTCCCCCGCCGGTTGCCTCCGTCGAAGATTTGCCCAAAAGGGTAAAAAGTCTGGAAAAACTCTCTCACTTGCTCTGCATTTCCATCTCGATATACATTTTAGGTTAAAGAGCTTGGGTATTCTAGAAATCTTTTCTTATCGGTTATTAGCTATGTCCAAAGTGGCACCATGTAGGCTCTTTTTTACTTCATGATCCTGAAGAGTAAAGAGTTGATCATGCTTGTAAGTCTTGAATGCAGTATAATGCATCTGATATCGTTACTTGTCATGGTAATATAATTAATCTCATCCTTTATCCACATCGAGCGTTTTTGTACTTGTGTTTTGACTGGAGAATGGTATTGCAGGAGGAACTGCTCGACATTCTTGACAGGGTCGCCATAGATGATCTACTGGTAGTTCTATCTGTTGCAAATATGTGCAGTAATGCGTGTGAGGGTTTGTCAGCTCGTTGCATTGAGCTTGTTGTTAAATCAGATGTTGATGTTGTTACCCTAGACAGCTTTGCCCCATTATATTGTTAAGCAGATCATGGATGCCAGAATGGAACTTGGCTTGAATAGGCCAGAATGTGACAGCTTTCCTGATAAGCACGTGAAGAGAATACACAGGGCTTTGGATTCGGATGATGTTGAGCTAGTCAGAATGCTCTTCAGGGAGGCACGTACTACTCTTGATCATGCATGTGCACTCCATTATGCTGTTGCTTACTGTGATGCCAAGACTACCACCGAACTTCTTGATCTTGGTATTGCTGATATTAATCAAAGAAATCCCAGAGGCTATACCATTCTGCATGTTGCAGCATTGAGGAAAGAGCCAAAGATTATTGTCTCTTTTAGTAAAAGGAGCCCGGGCATCCGACCTCACTTTGGATGGTAGAAAAGCACTTCAGATATCTAAGAGGCTCACTAGGGCTGCGGATTATATAAATCAACTGAGGAAGGAAAAGCTACTTCCGAGGAGCGACTGTGTGTGGAGATATTGGAGCAAGCTGAAAGAAGAGATTTTTTTACTAGGAGAAGCTGCTCTTTCTCTTGCTATAGCGGGGGATGATCTGCGCAAGAAATTGTTATACCTGGAAAATAGAGGCGACTTTCTTGTTTCCCTGTTGTCTTCAATGTAAACATGCACGCCAGTGATCATTGGGAATGTTTCTGTATATGCATGTATGGACACATCGTCACATATTCATGTCGCATTTGAGCTGTTGTTACTTGCTAGAGAGCTGTTTGGGTTGCATAAGAAAATCACCCAAAATTTACACTTGATGGTGTCAATACATGTGTAACCTCGACAAAAAAGTTGAACAAAGTAATTTGGTTTAAGGTGTCTATCTTTGATTGGGTAATATAGTATGTGCCAAAAACATAAACAATTTTGATTTTCTTCGACATAACTTTGCTGGTAAATCATAATAACCTCATTTATGTGACCCTGTCTTGGATGCACAAACATCTGATGTTAGACAAATTCTAAGGTCTATGAATTAGTTGCAGTATCCTAGCCTGCATGTTGCAGGAAACATGATCAATTAGTCAAATGATATCTGTTTTGAATTACAAAATTAAGTGACTAAGAAGCAGGCAAGATATTAGCAATAGCCAGGTTATACTTTGTTCACTTACTCTTACTTTTTGCTAGAAATCGGTTGATCAATGTAGTTTGTGCGGTCTATGAGAGCAGGCTAATGATGGAAAGAATGAATCCGGTAAGGTTCATTACAAAGTATACAAGATATGAGGTTCATCAAGCACTTAATAAGGCATGGGAAATGAATGAAGAGTACTACTTTTTCTGTTTTCATTGGGTTTTAATTCTGAAGGCATTATAACAAAGCAAGGTGAGGAAGTTTCGGGTACTTTTGATGTATCCTATTATTATGTTGTTTGAAAGTCTGATGGTGTTTCTTACCCATGTTCATTTGTCAGTTGCATTGGCTAAGCTCCTCTTTCCAATAGAAGCTAAAGTGGCAATGGATATTGCTCAAGTAGATGAAACTTCTGAGTATCCTTTGGTAAGCATCGAGAATTTGGCTTGTAAACAAGAGGCAAATGTGGATTTAAATGAAGCCCCTTTCAAAATCCAAGAGGAGCATCTGAATAGGATGAGAGCACTCTCCAAAACAGGTAATACTCCTTTTGCATTGAGTTTAGCTTATCTCTAGAGTTAGAACAGTTGGTTGGGCGTTGCAGATTTCTAGCACAGCTCTAAGTTAGGGTCACCTACATAGGTCAAAAGCTTGGACTTAACTGGCTCATGGGGCTTACCGGGTGTTTCCTCAATCTCCAGGCAGTGGGGCCTTAATATCTGTTCCCTCGGATTATCAAAAAACAAAATAAATAAATGAAAATAAAGAATTGGACTTAGCTTGTGTTGATAATGCAGTGATACCCCGGCACCGTCAAATTGCACTTCTCATTGACGAGTTAATACCCATAACTTAGGCTTCTCTTTTTGATAAATGCTTATTTGACGTTGGACTCTACAATGCATCTGATCAGTTCTTGCCAAACATGCCCAATCTGTGTACGTTTGAACTCTTTAATTGCATTTCCTCCTAATGGGCCTATTTCCTTCATCTTTGTGAGTAGTGGAACTTGGAAAGCGCTTCATCGATACCGGTGACTTGTCATGGCTGGGAACTGTTGGTGATGACACTCCAGAGGAACAACTTTGTAAGAAGCAAAGGCATATAGAAGTTGAAGAAGAGATGACTGAAGCTTATACTCAAGACAAAGAGGAGACTGATAAGTCTAGTATATTGTCTTCTTCATCGTCGACTTCAATGAGTTTCCTGAAGCCTAATGGTAAATTAACGAGAAGTGACCAGCAGCGGCACTGCGAGATTTAAGATGCCAAAAGACATCTTTCTCATTGTACAATATTCCAATTTTTTCCCATTTGATGTATCTTTATAGCCAGTCGTTTGTAAGTACTCATCTACACAGGAAATAGATGAGGAGTGATATACGTACATGCAGATGATTGTCTTAATAGTAAATCATTTCTTTTTGGCTGGTTGATGAATATTTTACGGATGTAACCGGGTATTTAAGAAGCTATATCTTCACGGTTACGAGAGATGCACTCGGAAAGTTAACTCATCCATTGGTCTTGATAGCTTCCTCTTATGTCTATCAACTCAGGTCTAGTAATTTCACCGTTCCGACTGGTATAAAGATAGACTGCATTTAGTTTTGATAAGGGGTTTCTTTGGTGTAAATATCGCTTTCATCTTTGAACTTCTTATTTTATGTGTACTTCGTTGAACTGCGCATACTTCAGAATGAAAAGCAGAACATTTACGTTGGAGAAATGTGAGAACGTTATAGAGGGATCGTGTCACAAGTCTAATCTAAACCTGCTTGTGCAATGGTCTGTCAGCCTGGACCCATCCCTTGGCAAGTCTCATCGACCGAACTTCATCAACCTAAATTGGACCAATCTTTTATTATATATTATCCGCGGGTTTGCCTCTTTTGGTAACACGAGATCTCTTCGAAAGCGACCTTCTGCCTGAATTGGGAGGGCCTTGCTGCTGCATCAGCTTCACTTTGCTAGCAAATCTAGATGGAAGTTTCCAGGGAGAACCCAAAGCATAGGGCGGATAATAATGATAACAATTGGGAAAGAGGATGGACCCAGAAGTATCATATCCTTTCTCATCCACAAATCTCAGCCTCAAATCCACGGAAAAGGTCGAGTCTTGAAATCTAGGCTATGTGATCGGGCAAAAACTGAACGAACGCCATTGAAACTTGGTAAAAAGATCATTGCTCTATGGTGAGGTACTGTCATACAATACAACAGAGCTGTGCAAACTTAGTGGTATTGTAGAAGTAAAGACTTAAGTGAACTTGCTAACATCTAAGAGGTACTATCACCACTGGAATTTACATATAACTCTGCAATAGAGCTGTGTAACTAAGAGGCTAAAAAGTAATGGACTTGACTTGAACCTAACAGCTTATGCACGGGTTGGAAGAATGGACTTCTAGACATTTTTGAGCCTGCAACTTCTGGAACCAGCTCATGCACTCAAGAGCAAAGTCTAATTCAACCTTCCAAGGGAGAACCTCCTATCTTTACATCTTCGCAGGGCAAGAAAAGATCATACAGCCGGTGAAGGCATTAATGCCACGGGTTGCTCCTTGAGTTCGTTCACCCTGCCCCAGTCACGTGGCTCCCCAATCAGGTACTCCAGTTCCATGTATATGTTACTGTGACAGCAAGTTCTTCGCCAATCTCTCCTTTGGCGATCAGGCCACTGTCATCGAGCAGCTTCTCTAACACTGCATCATAGATTGTGGACGCATCCTCGTGCAGCATCACATTGTTAAACTTTAATTCGGGTGCATCAGCAAAAGTCTCATTTTGTAACATCCTGGGTCCCACTGTGTAATATTGTCCGCTTTGGGTCACCCGCCTTGGCGCGGACGCACCACCATCCCAGCCACGGTCTTTTCCCTCACGGCTTTAAAACGCGTGGGTCACCCGCCCTGGCGCGGACGCACCGCCATCCCAGCCACGGTCTTTTCCCTCACGGCGTTAAAACGCGTTATGCAGGGGCAGAGGGCCATCCCTCGGGCCTTCCCTCTCCCAAGCCATAATATTGTCCGCTTTGGAGGCGTGGCCCACCGATCCACCCTCCCTCACGGCTTTGTTTTCAGCGCAGCGGAAGCATACGTGAAACGCGTTATAAAGCCGTGAGGGAAAAGACCGTGGCTGGGATGGCGGTGCGTCCGCGCCAGGGCGGGTGACCCAAAGCGGACAATATTACACAGTGGGGCCCGGGATGTTACAAGTCGTCCGCCACCATCCCAGCCACGGTCTTTTCCCTCACGGCTTTAAAACGCGTTAGATAGTTAGAGGGACCCAAATCTTATAAGTTAACCAAGACTTCCCTCCCTAGGCGATGTGGGACAAGAGATGAGGTTGTTACACTCTCCACCTCTTAACGAGAATAGCGTTGTCGCTATTGCCCCACGGGCATCAGAATAGCATTCAAGCTGTGGTCCCACACGCGGTCGGGAGTCGGCTCTGATACCACTTGTAACATCCCGAGCCCCATTGTGTAATATTGTCCGCTTTTGGTCACCCGCCCAGCGCGGACGCACCGCCATCCCGCCACGGTCTTTTCCCTCACGGCTTTAAAACGCGTTACACAATTAGAGGGACCCAAACCTTATAAGTTAACCAAGACTTCCCTCCCTAGGCGATGTGGGACAAGAGATGAGGTTGTTACACATTTGACAAATGATTTGCAAACCCATCTAGCTTCGGATCCACACATACCATTAAAATCCCTTTCTGGCCATCTCCACAAGCACTGGACTTGTCATCATTGGTCCCTTCAAAGTCGCACCTGTTGGGGTCCGGCTTGGACGTGAGGAGCCTCCTTTTCTTGATGAATTTGCCCGCTTGAATCTCTCTGTTTGGCTTCCTTTTCTGAACCAGCCGCTCCACAAAATGGGGGTTCCTCACTGCTTTGGCCAGGAAGAGGAACATCTGCTGTTGCCGGCACTCCGCGCATCGAATCCGTTCTTCAACAGCACCGATTTCACTCTGCGAACACTCCTGTTGTTGCCTCAGTTCGAGAATTTCCGACTTCAGTGTCTCCTGATCTTCCTTGAGTGTCCGAATTTCGGATTCCACCTCTGTTCTTTGAAAATCCATCTCCGTTGTTTGAATATCCTCGGGAATTGTGGGTCCTTGTTTTTTTTTGGTGATTCTACCTCTTCTCTTGATGTTCTTGAGCAAGTGCTTCTTCCCTCCCCGAAAGCCTTCGTTGGCGAATTCCCACCTGTCTGGATCAATTTTCCTGAAACCCTGAGGCACAGACAATGATCCTACCATTCAGAGGTGGAATTTCAACCAGAATTCACTCATCTTAGGCCTCAAAGGACAAGAACCATCGAATCGCAGAACAATAATAACATTGAAAAAAGACATGCATATCAAGTTGTGCAGAGCGGACGTTAGCGTCGCATTTCGTTGGAAGAGAGGCACGACTTCGCGGGGGGAGAGAGAGAGCAGAGTGGACGTCGCGAGAGGGAGGCGGAGGAGCGTCGACGGCGTCGACGTCAGTGTGGGGGGTGATGGAAGCAACCAGCGGAGGTGGAGGGGCTCAACCTTTATGTTTTCCTCTGAACCCTCCGCAATTTTGTTCTCCCCGCAACGGAACGGAGAACGGGGTGAGAACGGTTCGGGTTGAGGTGGCGGAGCCCGCGAACACGACGAGGCAGCCCAGCACCAAGCTGTTTCGCGTACGGCACCAGCTTCTCCAGCAACCTCGCCTCCGAGCCTTCCGTGTGTGGGGGTCTCGCTCGGCGGCGACGTTGAGGGGAGCTCGAAGAGGCCTGCTTCTCCTCCGCGTGCTGCATCTACGATCCCGGGAACGCCAGAACGAACGACGAGCAGCAACGAGCCGAAGAGAGAAGCGAGCGAGCACCGGAGTAGGGGCGGCTGTAATGTGGTTCGTCAGCGACGGCAGAGGAACGGCTGCTTGAGGCATGTCGGAGCAGCAACAAGAGCACGGAGGGAGAAAATTTCAGATTCAAAATTTCGAAAGGAAAGAAATGGAGAGGGACAGAGGAACGAACGGGGCTTTCTCTTTCCTTTGCAAACAGAGGAAAGAGAAAAGTTTAAGCCGCAATAAATGCGTTGCACAGGAGACGGAGCGTGCAGGCTAGGAGGAGAGAGGGTGTCGGCAGGCTAGGAAGAGGAGAGAGAATGGGAAGAAGGGAGAAGACACCAAGTGGGCCCACCCCTCCACATGGCATCTCGTGAGTGGCCGGGGACCACGCTGATGTGGAAGTCCCGGACCACCCAATATTTTCTCCCGAGAGCAGAGAGATGTGAGCTCCAAGAGGTTTGTGCGAAAGTCAAGTCCAGTGATTGAGTTGTATTGTTAAACACCGTGGGTATCGGGTATATAGTAGGGCTGAGAAACACTTGAGTGCATGTGTGATTGTAATCTTGTAATTCTCCGATTTATAGTGGATTGATTTGCTAGCTCTCCCCAGAGACGTAGGTTCCGACATTCGGACCGAACCACGTAAATTTCTGATGTCCTTGTCCTTTTATTGTTCCTCGTTTTATTTTGATCGATTTCTATAGCTCCCGACATAATTGCAAAAATACACGATCCACTTCTGCTGCGACACCGATTATTTACAACAAAACTCGAGTCATTTTCATGGCTTTGTCTTCATATTTTTGACAAAAGCATACACCAAACCGATTATAGTGAGATGTTGATATAAGGAACGCATCAATAAGGAAAACAAGTATTATTGCACCACCAAGACAATACATCTTCTTTTTTTTTTTTTGGTCAGTTGTACTCTAACTCTCAACTCACTTTCAAACTTTTGCTCTATCATTTTGCAGGACGTGAGAATAGAAACTCACACCTGAAAACTCACATATTTGCAAAATATAAGAGTCGAAATTCACTCTTGAAACTAATCATCCCGCCTCTAATTCTTTTGAAAATCCACCTCTCTTCTCATGTGAAAAGAATGGTCATTTTAATGATACAGCTCTTGATTTGACACAATAACAATACGGTATCATGTCGAAGTACAAATGGAACTTTTTTTTTCACTAAAAATGTCATGGATGGACATGTTTTCAATGAGAATCAAATTAACGGTATGGAATGCTTTGGCTTTTCTAATACATCAAATAGGGGTTGAAAAATTTGAACCATTGATGATTGACAAGTGAAAGCATGGTTGGCGGAAGTATGTACAAATGCGCTCCAGCAAACTGTGGATGATGGCGACAAAAGCAATAAATTCATTCCCATGGGCCTGATACATGATTGCACCCGATCTATGGACTAGAAGAGGTCAAGATGGCAGTAACGAAAGCACTCCATTTTAGTCATTTGCCCCTTCTAGATAATGCATGCCCGCAGATTGATAGGTAGCTAAATACCGTGTGCGTGTGAAGTCGAAAATGAGTAGAAAACGAATGTTTTCATGCTTCTCTCCGCCGCCAAGCTTGAGTCGTTTTCATGGCTTTGCCATCGTATATTTGCCCAAAGGATAGACCAAACCAATCAATGATCAAGCGTCAATCTAATGAACACAAAACACGAAAATAGACACAGTTGAGAGCAATCATATCTGCCATTCATTTATTAAGACCACATGTAGTACACAAATTCAGAGGACACCGGGATTATTGCACCACCAAAAAGTTACCCGGCTCTTAACTTCACACATCAGCGCGAACGCCTTCGAAGAACAAGATCAAAACAGAAGCAGTTATCGAACATTTACACGAATCGTTTAATTTATCACCCTGCAATTCTTCCTAATTTCGCCTTGCGTGCCAGTGAGCACCTCGATCGAACCCATGCGCACCATCGCTGCCGTGAACCTCCGAGCCCAAGCGCTCGGGTGGTTCGCATTGTCCTTCACTAACCCCCTCGTCAATGGCGCATCCCACAGCACTTGGTCCGAATACAACAATCCCTTGTCACTCTTTAAGTTGCGGTAGTAAGCATTATCGAGTACGTTCGGCGTCACGGGGTCGAATGGTACAATCGGGTCGGTGGGGCTGTTTCGCGGGCACTTGGTCTTCAAAAGATGGGCATAATTAGGATTAAGGGAAGGATCTTGTGAATACGTCGAGTTGAAGGAGTAGAGTCGCTTCGTGAATTGGGAGCAATGAGAGTCCCCGATGGAGTGAGCTCCGGAGAGAGTCACCATGTTTCGGAGCGAAAGCCCTTTCTTCGCAAAGTTCGCTTTGAGTTGCGCAGCGTCAAAAAATGCGCCGGGGAGGTTTTGGATCACCTCCGACGCGAGCGAGACTCTCCCATCCCGCCTCCCGCTAGGGACGGCATAGTGAAAGCCTCCGGCAGCTCGAACACCATCGCGAGCGGCGAAGGCCACAATGTCGGCACATGAGACGGTGTTAGGGCATTGGGCTTCAATCTTGGCCTTGGCATCGTCGATCACCTCAAAGCCCCCGATGCCGAGGTTTCCCATGCTATCTTTCTCCGCGGTGTTTCCTTTGGTCGAGTTGAGAAGAATGGACCCGTCGCAACCCTGAGTACTAGAAGACCGTACGTCACACCATAGAAATATCCATTTTTTATAGGATTATTTATAATTAGATATAGTAAAATCTATGACAGATTTATTTAGATATCCATTTAGAGTTTGTGACATCAATCATGCAAACCCGACTTCTAAGTTCCTAGGATTAGTTATTCAAATGAAAGCTGGCCCATGTATGGGTTTTGCGAAAAAAGTGGATCAATATGCAAATATAATAGACATTGCAAGAGAATACTTAAAAGGTGTGTTTAGTTCGACTTTTCAGAAATGTTTTTTTGGGAAAATGCAAAATTTTTTGGGTTAAAAGGATTTTTCAAAATACAAGTACTGTTCGGTAAAGTGTATTTTAAAAACACGTTGAAAATAAATTTTAATAGAAATACTATATGGTACAAATTATACTTTGTAAATGGTTTTTGCCAATTTTTTTATAAAAAATCTCAAATTATTTGTTGGTGGAACTCAGTCACCACCATTGAGAGTGGTAGTGGCTCACCAACTACTCACCGATGGCACAACGGTTGCTCGTTGGTGGCTAAGGCAAAAATTAGGGCTTTCAAGAACATTTTGGGAATTATGAAAGTTGAGCGATGGTAAAGTTGGAAGGAAAAATGTCTATTTGAATTTTGGAAACTTAACATTTTAAAGTATCTCCAAACTTAATTTGCATTAAATGCCTTTAAAGAGCTTTGAAGGTGCAAATTGCATCTCCTCAAAGTGCCCAAAAAATTTTGCCAAACAGTATTTGCATTTGCCCAAGTTTTGCAATTGCTAAACCAAACACACTTGTAATGATGTTGCACATAAAATGCTTGAGTTAGAAAATTACCCTGACAAAACAGTCATGGAAATGGAGCCTAATGAGCGGAGCAACAGCTCCAGGGTCAGCAGCTAGAGCCTTCTGTACTGACTCTCTCACCATGGCCTCAGCAGATGGGCATTTCTTCTGATAAAACCCAACCTTCAATGGACCTGAAATTGCACCCAACCAAAAACAAAAAGTTATGACCAAGACAAGAAAATGAACAATATATCAACTCAAACGCACGTGTTGAAACTGCTAGCATAAGAGAAAATGAAATCGGACCTGAAATTGCAGGTGAAATTAAACAGATCACCAAAACAAAGCTCAAGTAAGCGCTCGAGCTTGCCATTGATACAGATCAGCCAAAAAAGGAGCAATTTCACTCAGAATCTTAGAACTACAATGACTGGGGTTCTTCAAGATAGAGAGGAGAAAATGTCAAGTGTGGATGACACGAGCCCTGGCTATAATGGCCCTTTTTATAGCAACCTAGTTGCAGACACTTTGACAGTGGGAAACCAAGGAAGATGCTCGAAGAGGAAAAGTCCATTGAAGCTTCGTGTCATGAGCTGTCTTTCAGAATTTCAAGAAAAAAAGTACGACAACATGCACTTAGATTAGACTTAAAAAGTGGAAGGCGTGTGGCCTCCACATGACTTCCTTTACAAAAGCACACGCCTCGTTTATTTTATAAGAGGGAAATGGGAAGCAAAGTTTGATTTGTGAAGTAATCTTACATCTCGTCCCTTGGATTTTTCTCCTCAAACTTTATAGAAAATCGGTTCATTCTAATTTTACTCTTCCCAACTTACCTAAAGACGACAAAGGGTACATTTATTTATTCATTTATTTAGCTAGTTCATCGAACATGTAAGGACATTTCAACTTTGTTTATTATCGTTTACAGTGCCAATTAGTCAAATTCAACTAGGGGGCGAGGAATGTTAAGATAGGGGATGTATAATTGACCTTAATTATTGCGTGACAACTAGCTATGGACCATGGTTTTATATTTTCAATCCATTAACTAGATGTTTCTAGAGACTTATTATGCTACTATTATTGAAATCCACTAATGGTATGCTTTGATACCGTCAATTAAGTGCTGCTGAGGTCTGATAATATCCTTCTACTAGTTGTTGCAGTAATCACATGATGGAAAGTCAATAGCTCATCTAGGACAGAAACTATGGGAGATTTCAAGTCCAATTCCCATCAACATATCTAATTGAATATATATTCACTCAAAAGGTTGAAACAAGTTATTAGTGAACCAAAACATATTAATTGTTCCATCTTACACCACATTCTTGATATAGGACTTCTTAAATTTATGCTTAGAGAAAGAATCAATAGGTTGGCTGGGCACTCTTTTCTTTGGGCACTCTTTTCTTTGCGAGGTCATCGAGACAAGATTTTTATTTATCAAAATTTCTCCGAAAAGTAAAAAGGTAATCATGTTTCACTAAATAGGAGTAAATTCGAATTACGACAAAACTGCATTACAAAGTTACAGCCCTAGCCCACAGAAAAATGAATGTAACTCAACGTCAAACTTTTCGGCTGCGAATTGTGCGATGGGAAAGTTGACGTATCTTTGAAGGAAAGGCGTAATTAAGCTTTGAGAACTTTCCACGCTTTTTCATTCTTCACGACTGGCTTTCAAGCTTTTCTTGCACACGACAATTTTCCAACCCAAAAGCTTAATTTAAGCACAAGTCGCCCAAATATTGTAATGAACGAAGAATTGGCAACTGAAGAATGCGGAAATAAACTCTGCTGATGTATGTGGAAGTTTTCAATCCAAATTGTTAGAAGATTGTAATTCGATTATTTTCATTTTGTATTTGTTTGATCCATGCTGCTCGTGTTACTGCTTCGACCGCATAAATTTGGGATCGGAGCGGAAAAGATCGTCGGAGAGCACAGCCAAGTGCTCCAACCACAGCCAAGTTTAGTTGTGACGGCTCTGAAACATACAATACATTACAATCTCCAAAATTTGCGTAGAGCTCTTCCGTAAGTACATTTGCAAGGTCATATAAATCATACAATCTTGTAAAATGTCAAAATTGTTTCAAAAGCTAACATCATTAGCCACTCATGCCAAACGAAATATTTTACAAGGAGCCGACAAGGAATTCCATTAATAACCGGCTATTTTGACCCTTTGGAGGCAAAAGAAAATGATAAATCTCAAACCTTGGTGAAGGGCATCGCCACCTTTCTTTTTCTAAAGTACATTTAACAAATTGGAGACTTCTATAGGGCAATCAGCATCCTCAGAAAACTGAAAAACCTAATGCTTTTACTGCATAAATATAAGAGATAACGACCCTGCCGTCCCAGAGCATGCCAGACGGATCATACCCGATTCAAAAGTAGCCAAAGATGCGACCAAAGATGACCGGCAATTGAAGTTCTGAAGGACAGTTTTGGCCTCTTGTTTGGAGACGATGCCTCAGCTGACTGCTGCTACGGCATGAGGCGATTGAATGGCCACTACAGGGTAGCATCGGCTACAGAGCGTCGGGTGCTCCGGAAAAGAACCGACTTTGGGTGAGTAGTTCCAACATCTCTCGCATTTGGATCCCTCTGCTTTGGAGACACCAATCCAGACTTTCTTGCCATTAATCTCGCACTCTCCAGAGTAAGGAACATCGGCAGTCAGTTCATCACCCAGAGACGGAATTACCTCTGCCTGTATGTGCAAAATGTACGTTACTCTTAAGTGTGGACGACAGCTCAAGTTTCATCGGTACAGGGATAGTGTACTTATGCACCGTCAGTCAAGCAATTTTTATCCCAAATGAAGCAGATCATTTGCCGATAAAATGGAAACCAAACACGCAAATTGTGGCAACTGACCCACAAATCATCGATATCAGAGTTGAGATCAACAGAGTAAAGGATACCTGAGAAGTTATGAAGATGCGATGCAAGTTGTCCGCATCGTTCGTGGCTGTGCTCATTTGGCATAATAGGGAGGCAAGATTTACATCGGAGGTATGTAAGAGAACTTTAGCCTCTAAGCTCGAACCAATCAGTTTTCCACCCCGAGCAACTTCCAGAACCTTATTTACCTCTGTCCTTAGCTGGAGATTGGATGCAGAATAATATCAGAGGAAGAACTGAAGAACGTCTAGCTGGACATCTTAAAACATATCCTATTTGGGGAACTAATATTCCTTTCTCTCACTTCAGAAATTATTAATATTCACACACACGTCCTATTTAGGTAAAACCGAGATGCTGATTACCTCAAGAATTTCGGCCCAAAAATTGACTTCTTCAGGCAATAAAGCAAGCCAATTTTCATTCGCAGCAGGCCATCTAGAATCGAAAACAAATTTGGCAACAGAACCATCTTCACTGGTGTATGGGAACGGAAGGTTCTGCCATGCATCCTCTGCTAAGTGAGGCAATATAGGCGCTATAACCCTCACAAGGGAAAGCAGATGCTCTGCAAGAACTGTCTGAAAACTTCTCCTTGTAAAACTCTCCATGCCCCTGTAAAATTAACCACTTAGAAAGAAAGACATTTATAGTCCAAAGTCAAAAGTAATATGCAACCTTCGAAACCTAGGCATATGGTATAAATGAAATTGCTGAACTTCACATTGCCAAAAGCGTGATATCCTTGCATATGAATCAAACTAAATTTAGCACCGTTATACAGTATCGTGGAAGGAATCAGAAATACATTGAGCTAAGTGCTGAAATCTTTCTTACAGAAAAAAAGAGGAGGTTACCCAACATAAAGTCGATCCTTGGCAACATCAAAATAAAAGTTTGATAGGTCGACAATTACAAACCGCTGTATGATCTGAGAAATGGAAAATCAAAGACATTAAGTCAACGATAAAAAATGTTGACACAGCACAAAGGATGATTTGACATCCTTAGGCATTTACTACTCATTCTAATAAAGATTTTACGCTTGCTCAATATCAAAGGCATATCAAACTAATAAAAAAAAATACATCACTAAGAAGTTTAAGCAAAAGAAAATATCATTAAGAATCTAAAGTAGATTCCTGATAACATAACTCCAATATAGAGTGGCTCAGTAAGAAAGAAACCTGGAAAATTTTGAAGAGCTGATAATTGTCATAACTCTCTTTAATGTTCTTCACAACATTTTCAAGCTGATATAATGGATGCCGGTCAATCATCGGAAGTTCATGGTAAGAAACAGCATCTTCAGCCTGGCAATGACACGATTGAGCTTGAGAAAATAGAACCAACTTAAAGGAGGAGATAAATGCTCTTTCAATGAGCATCCTATCCCGAAATGATGATATATTAGATATCAGATGACATACCAAGATTGAGATATACCTTCCAATCATGCAGATTCCCTAAGAGGTATCTCAATGTCCCCCGCAACTTTCTATAAATGTCAGACATTTGGCGGAGAATCTGAGGACCAATCATCACATCTCCTGTGTAATCTACACTAGAAACCCACAACCGCAGAACATCTGCTCCATATCCAGGTGCTTCCTGCCAACAGAAAATAAAACTCTTAGCTCAACAAAAAATAACAGGCATATCCAGGAAAAGACTTTGGAGACAAACCTTTTGGTTTTTCCCTCCTTCAATCACAGTGTACGGGTCTACAACGTTACCCAAAGATTTGCTCATCTTCAAACCTCTCTCATCAAGCACAAACCCATGAGTTAGGACACTGTTGTATGGAGCCCTTCCTGTACATGCAGAAGAAAGTAATTCACACAGGCCTAATGTCCTTGACAGAATTCAATAGGGGGTAATCAGCATGAACTAGTAGCACAAAAAGGTCATCTAACTTCTCGACAGAAGTACATATATTTCGTAATTGAATGCATCGTAATTGAATGCATATAGAAGCCAAGATAAAAGAAAATTAAAGAACACTCCAAGAACAAAAGTGCATCTTCATTACCTTTCGTAGCAATACTTGTCAGTAAGGAACTTTGAAACCAGCCACGATGCTGATCTGTACCTTCAAGGTACAAGTCTGCAGGGAAGTTAAGGCCCGCCCTTTTCCCTAGTACAGCAGCCCATGAAGAGCCTGAAAAGGATACAAGGGATAAAGCATCACCATTTGCTCATGCGGAGAAGTATTCTACAATGAGTGTAGCAATTTTAAGTTGAAGATAAAGCACGAAAAAGGTTACTGGTTGAGTGCTTCTCTTAAAAATAAGAGACATCCATGAATGCTTAGGGACACGTGGAAGAATCAGTTCAACCACTACCCTATACTTAGCCAAATAATACTTCAGAAGCTTCTAAGAGCTACCACAGTTTAATCAGAATTTTCCAGATATGACCTCTATTACTTCACCCTATATATAAACAACCAACTCTAGTCCAACCCAAAGAGACCATTACACTTTTTATGGAAGTATTGTCTACTGTCTTAACTCACCCATCTCACTCTGCCACTAACATGAATGAGGTACCATCACCAACGTTTTCTAACTAATAATCATCTAGCAGAGGACATCAGAACCACAATGTTGGTATATCAAAATTGCTGAAGGTTCCTCAATGGAAAACACATGTTTAGCCTCCAATAACAAAGGTTAAAGTGGATAATCACTTCATGAATCAACCAAAAGTTGAATCCTCCCATTTCTACCTCAATGCACTCTGATTAGCAACAAAGTAAATAAAAAAGAAATGTCACAAGCAAAATACCTGAGTCAAACCAGACATCCATTGTATCAGTGCCCTTTTCATAGTCCGATGCTTTATCACGATATCTTTCTGGAAGTAGATCCTCTACTTTCATATACCACCATGCGTCGCTACCCCTTTGGGCTATTATGCCTGCAATCACACTTCATCTTGTTAACCAACATTTAGAAAGACATAAATGCATTGGCAGTAGGAATGTAAACCTTCAGTCTTGGCATAAAAGGTGTAATGTTAATACATAGTACGCAATAGTAATAAAAAGATCAGGCATAAACATATAAAGAAAGAGAGCAATCGATGTTGTCACTTTCATAGTTTCTTACATTTAATATGATTAATAGTCTCTTCATTCATTAGAGGCTCCTTGGTTCGTTTATGATAAAAGACTGGAATGGGCACACCCCTTGTCCTTTGCCGAGAAATGCACCAATCCGAGCGGCTAGAAGTCATTGCCGAAATTCTGTTCTCAGCCTGACAGAGTACCAGTCAAAGGATAAAAAGTTCGCACTGCAGAAGTTCATCTTATTTCAAAGCGATACAGAATAATCACGCAGAAAGAACCCTCTACGATCGCTACCTTAGGTGGAATCCACTTGACATGCCCAATCGCATCTCTAGCAGCCTGACGAAACCCTTCCACAGAAGCAAACCACTGCTCAGTTGCCCTAAATATAGTAGGCTTTTTTGTTCACCAATCATATGGATACTTGTGTTCTGCACAAGAGAAAAAGGCAATATGCGAATTAAAAGTGTCCTTCGCAAACTTGTAACAGGAAAGTTTCCAGATTAGAATGATAAATCACCGTATTGGGAGAAGGAACATCACTTACGATATGATTCTTCCATGAGAATGGATAACTGTCCATCCAAGTGGTTCACAACAGCAGTATTACCATCCCCAAGTACGTCAAGTCCACTAAACTGTCCAGCTTCTTCAGTGAACTTCCCATCATCACCTACAGGGGAAAGAGTAGGAAGTCCATATTTTATGCCAGTGACATAATCTTCTTGACCATGACCCGGAGCTGTATGGACCAGTCCAGTTCCAGATTCTGTTGTGATATAATCTCCTCCAATGACAACTGGGCACTCCCTCTTATCTATGGGATGGATATACCTGTATCCACATCAAGATATACTGTGTTAACATCCCCTTTAGT
This sequence comes from Eucalyptus grandis, assembly GCF_016545825.1. Lineage (NCBI taxonomy): Eukaryota > Viridiplantae > Streptophyta > Magnoliopsida > Myrtales > Myrtaceae > Eucalyptus > Eucalyptus grandis. The sequence continues at coordinate 28,678,533 of NC_052620.1, forward strand.
AGAGTCCTTATGCAGAAGTGCTCGTGTGGGACAATCCACTTTGACTTGTTTTCATAGTTTACATATTTGTGTTACCTCTTCTTTCTGCCATGTATATGTTAGTGCATTTTATAATGATACGTAAACAAGGTATTTATGGTCTTTTATAGAGAATATAGATCGTAGAGATTTATAATCAATCGTTTATTACTTGAGAAGGAATAATAGTATTGCATTGCTACAAATGTGGGTAATAGAAAAGAATAAGACCTGCATTTGGATATTCAAGAATCTACCAAATAAACAATTGGAGACACTCAATAGATTATGTTCCGATATCTAAGATACTAATACTTAAAATTCATTACCTAAATGTGAAGCTGAAATGATTGGCACTTTCTTGGATTTCAAAAATTTATAATACTAAGATGAACAATATCCAATTCAAGACATCATCATCCAACAACCTGCAGTTTTCAAGATCAGAACCCAAAAGAACTTTCTTCACGGAAAGCTTCACACCCCATTTCACTTCTAATGCTGGCACAAGATCCGATGCCACAACAAGAAAAGGCCTCTTCTCTCCCTTCATAACCTTTGCAAGTCTGCATCTTTTATCTTCCTTAGGTACAGCAGTATCCCTTAGAGGGGAATGTGCTTCAACTATAGCATATTGAAGTTTACCATTCACAGCAACCGCTGCAAACAACAAGCATTCAGCATGTTCACCAACCAATGCAGAAATGGCATAAAACCAAGGGAACTATTGATGGCAGAAGAAGTTGACTTTTATTTGATATTTGCAGGATAAGAGAGCCAGAACAATTTGAGAACTTACAGTCAAAATGGTGAAGAAATCATCAGTTTTGCATTAAACCAACCATCATAAAGAATGATAAAAGTGATCCTGAGAGTAGAAGGTCATCACAAATCCACTTGACACGGTATTCAGTGCTGTCTGAACAGATCAAATTACTAAGACCCGTATGTAGCCCCCCCCCCCCAAAAAAAAAAAAAAAAAACAACAACAAACCAAAAAAAAAGCCAACCCCAAACCCCCTTCTCTCCCACCCACGTGAAATCTAAATCGATTCACAAATTAACCTGACATCAACTAGGTAAATTCAAGCGATCACCACATTGAGATAAACCCCAAGTATGAATCTACAACTCCAAGAAGTCCTCATCACTCCCTTTCTGCACCTTTAGAGTCGAGATTCATAACAGAATGCCCTGAGGGTACCTGCACTAGCTGGAATCGTCCACGGAGTTGTTGTCCAAATAGCCAAGCCCAGATCAGGAAGGAATTCACTGATTAAGTTACTGGATGATGGCGAGGCATTCACTAACTTGAAAATGGCATATATACTTCTTGAGACATGCCCTACGCTGTCTTAGCATCTTAGGTAGGTTTTGTAAATTTTGATTCCACAAGTGAAACTATCAACGCCAAAAAAAAAAAAAAAAATCAAAATTTACAGATATAAACCAATGGAAAATCATATACGAATTTGAATTTAACTTAAGGATTTCTTTCATTTTTGAATTTTTGAGGAAAAACTATGAAAGTAAGCAAAAAATTGTTTTGATCACATTATTTACACTAGCTTTCGAAAGAAAGATCTTCCTTTTTTTTCTTTTTGTAACCGAGGACTCCACCATGGGCCCTCCGTGCCCGGACAGCACCGAATGACCGGGCCCCTATACCTTGGGAGAGACTAGCACAGGACCCCACCACCATGGCCCTCCACTTAAAATGCTAGTATCTAGAGATTCAAACTTGCGATCTCCGGAATGAGGAGCAAGCCCTGAACCATCACAACTGTCTACCGGTGGGTAAGATCTTCCTTTTTTGTCTCCGATTTAAATTACTTTTCTTGTCAATTAATTTTTGTCAAATGCTATTTTCAAATTCAATCACCACCCATTAATTAAAAAAAAAAAAAAAGGGAAAAAAAAAAACAAAAACTACTCAAAGACTCCTTTTAAAAACACACATAAAGTGATTTGGTGCTATTGACATTCAATTTCTCATAAGGACTCCTATGTTGTCTTTGCTTCTTGAGAAGGTTTTGCAAATTTTGATTTCACGAGTGATATTATCAAAGCCTAAAAATATTCAAAATTTACAGATATTAACTAGTGGAAAATCATATGCAAACTTTCTTTTGACTTAAGGATTTCTTTCCATTTTTGAAATTTTGTAGGAAAAATAAATACAAAAAAAAAAAAAAGCAAAGAACTATTTTGATCAAATTATTTATACTATCTTTCAAAAGAAAATTCTTTTTTTCTGTCTCTGGTTTAAATTATTTTTCTCATCAAATTAGTTTTTGTAAAATGCTATTTTCAAATCCAATCACCACCCATTACTTTAAAAAAAAAAAAAACTACTCAATCTCCTTTAAAAAACAAAGTGATTTGGTGTTATTGATACTCAATTTCTTATAAAGGCTCCTACATTGTCTTTGCTTCTTGTGGAGGTTTCGTAGATTTTGATTTCACGAGTGAAACTATCAACTTCTAAAAAAATTCAAAATTTACAAATATTAACTAGTGGAAAATCATATGCAAATTTTGTTCTAACTTAAGGATTTCTTTCCATTTTTGAATTTTTAGAGGAAAAATAAAAATGTAAGCAAAAAACTGTTTTGATCAAATTATTTACACTATCTTTCAAAAGAAAGCTCTTTTTTTTTCTCTAGTTTAAATTATTTTTCTTGTCAATTAGTTTTTATCAAATGCTTTTTTCAAATCAATCACCACTCATTGCTTAAAAAATAAAAATAAAAAATGAAAAACTACTCAAACTCCTTTAAAAAACACGCATGAAGTGATTTGATGCTATTGATACTTAAAGTTTGTCATACTATCGTGTGTTGGTCAGGAAGGTTGATATAAGTCAGACGAAATCACATGAACATATCATTGGGATATTAACATATAGCCAACAAGCCCAAAGATGAAGGTTCAATGATTGATAGCAAGTCAAGAAGCTTCCACAAGAGCTGAACCACACCTATTGAAAGATCTCAAAAAAAGGAAAAAAAAAAAAAAACCCTCGTCGTCCCTTGCGAGGCTTCCTCTCAACTTGGTTGAGCTTTTCCTATCCTGTGGTGATAGTATCCCAAAATCCCTTTCAACCCAAGCATAAACCCTTACTCTGTTCACTCATGGTTGCGTATCTTCACCTCCCTCCAGATTAGAGTCATATTCTCCTCTTCCTTTACTTCAATGAGTACTCATGGGAAGCATTACCGATGGGTTTTGCTGCGAAACCCCATATCTTCAGGATTCTACTCCCCTAGCATGGATTCTGTATATTTGAAGCTTGGCCCTCTTCAAAAGGTAAGATCAAAGCCTTCCTGCAGAATCAGTACACCTGGTCTCCCATTGCTTGACTGGATTATTCTTGAGATCACAGAGTTTGTACTCTCCCTTGGTGCCTTGTTGAATCTTGGGTTTTATGTCAATCGCACTCCATTAGTTTGTAAGCAACCCCAAAGTTCCCTTCATTCTAAGGCCAAAAGTACCGTTTAGTGTTACGGAACCGGGATATGGCAGAAAACAAGGAAAATCACCTTCGTTTAGCAACTCTATGTCGTAGAATGGGCGACCTATAGTCCGATGAAGACTTCACGGATCTCGGCGATGACCTTCCATAAGCAGCAAAAAAACAAAGTGAGCTAACCCTATATGGCAAGCTCTATTCGAGACCAAATGTCAATTTTCAGGCCTTCAGTACTACTATGAAACAGGCCTAGAAAACCGACTTTGTCCAATGCGAACAGATTGAACCAGGTTTCTTCTCCTTTACCTTTCAATCTAAGGAAGAGAAAAAAAATGGTACTAAAATCGGGACTATGGTCTTTCTCAAGCAACCTCTTAGTCCTAAAAGAAGATGATCCAAACATACCTGAGCACTGTTATGAATTTACGCATTATGCATTTTGGGTCCACTTCATAGGTCTGCCTGCCCTGAGCCAGGATCAATGAAGATGCCATACACCTCTTAGCCACCAAACTGGGAGAAGTAGAGGAGATAAAAATTGAGGCAAGAAGTCTAAATTCTGCAAAAAATGGGAAAGCCAAAGTGTTACTAAACCTGTTTAGCCCACTAAAAATAGGCAATGTCATCTCCTGTGGGGGGAAACAATGGTGGATTGATTATAAATATGAAAGGCTTCCCCATTACTGCTATTCTTGTGGTCGAATAGGACACTATGCAACTACATGTTGTAAAATACCTTTTGAAGAAACTGGCTTACCTCATGATCAACCAGGCCGTTATGGATCCTAGTTAAAGGCAGAAGTGAAGGAAAATAGCCCCTACTGGACAACCTTTTATGATGACCTTGATCTTTTGGAATTGGATGACGAGGTTGTCATGGAGACATAGACAGAGGTTCTGGAAACACCAGTCGCAACAACAATGGTAGAATCATACGCTCTGGCGATTGTCCCTGCTCAACCTGAAAAAATAGAACACCTGAGCTTAAATCGAAGTCATACCTCAGAAGAACAACAGACCCTCTTCCTCTGTCCAGCTAGTAGTGAGCGGCCTTCACAGAATGTAAAGAAAGGAAAGACAATCTACAAAGCTCCCGCAGCAAAGAAACGAAAAAGGGCCAGTCCCTATGAAAAGAAAATGACACAAGAGCATGTGTTGGATGAAACTCTGCTGTTGGATATCCCAGTCCAGTCCTAGGAAGGGGTAAGCACAAGAGCTTTGGTGGCTGGCCCTAGAAAGCCACCTCAGCAAATATGAAACTTCTTAGTGGGAACTGTCAAGGGCTGGGCAACCCCTTGACAGTCCAGCACTTTAGAGCCCTTGTGGCTCAAGAACGGCCCAACCTAGTGTTCATCATGGAAACAAAAAATCAGAACCATGTCATGGAGCGAGTAAGGAAAAAGACTCTTTTAAAGCACTCCTATATTATTGAACCAGTTGGCATAGCTGGAGGCTTAGCACTGATGTGGGACGAAGAGATCCAAGTGGAAGTAGAAAGGAGTTTCAAGGATCTCATTAATATTAAATATAAAGATGTTCAAAGTGGCAGCCTAATGTGTATTTCTTTTTTGCATACACCCACAAATTTCCAGGAGTGACTCAGATTTTGGCGCCTAGTGAAAGACAGCAACTCCTTTAACCCGTTACCATGGCTATGTATTAGGGATTTTAATGAAATATTTTACCATTGGAAAAGGTTTGATGCAGGGAGGTGGACTGATATCGCATTGCAGCCTTCTGGGACTTCTTAGATGACTGCTCTCTGATGGATGTTGAAAGCAAGGGTTGTGCCTTCACCTAGTCAAATAAAAGAGATGGACTGCATTAATAAAAGAGGTTTGTCGCGACCCGATCTTGCCGCCCTTGAAATGTCCAAGGAGGGGAAAAGTCGGGTTTAGGGTACTTTGATCACGAGAGTTTCCTCACGAGATCACCAGCTCTCCCAAGCTCGTACCTCGCGTGACAGCAGATTTATTTATACGATCTAAGTATTTAACAACCTAAAAAATATACAGGAGTCGCTACTAACCTCATTTTGGGGGTCGGCTAGAAACTCAATCGAGGGTCGAGAGTGTTCCCTCAATTCCTACGTAACCAGATATCTAGGTTCGGGGACTTGGGTTACGCTAATATTGTTATTAGCGCCCTTTCGGTACCTAAACAGTATGTTGTGTTTTTCCTAATATGTCCATGCATTTCTTTTTTATATTTTCAGGATCATCAATTCTATACTAAATGATCATGCGTGGTGGATTACTTTCATTCTATTCTATTCCTAAAAAATGAAAGGAAAACAATCAATGAAAATTAAATTGCAAGACATGAAGTAAACAATCAAGAAAAAGCAGTTAAATCTAATCATGTAATTCTAAAAATATAAAAGAGAAAACAATTAGGAAAGAAAGGAAACCCGCAACTCGTCGAGTTTTATATAATGCATGGAACCCGAGACATATGTCGGGAAAACAAATAGTACATGACAACGGTCGGAATGGACATCGACCTCCACCATCTTTACACCAAGGTCCATCTTTGGGGCCCTAATCTAAACCTAATCTAAGAAATCTAGATGACTAGATGCATACAAATGAAAGAAACAATCATCATGTATCAAAACAATCAAAAGCAAGACATTTTTTTTTATGCTCACAAATGGTGACTAAAGTCACAAAGTCCCTAAGTCAAGTTCTATGCGGCATCCCAAAGGCACTTACATTATCCTGCATCACACGTAAGTCATTTATCTAACAATCATATGCGAAGCATATTAATTGACATGCATTTAGGCCATATGATCTTGATTCTTAATCAATCCAAACCAATGAGTGAACCAACTAAGGATCACTTATTCAAACACATGCACCATTGAATTTGCTCAACACATATATTCAAGGGAATGAAGCATCAATATGTAACCCACATGATACCTAAAACCGTTTTATAGACAATTGACAAAGGACATCATTTTAAAAGATTTAATGAAAAGTGAGATATCAATTCATCAAGTCAGGGAATGTATTTAGTCATCAAGGCAAGCTTAGGTGCATTATGGGCACAACTGATCAAGCTTCAAAGACGTTCTAAACATGTTTCAAACCTCAGATAGCATTGATGTCAAGCCAAAAGCATGATTCAGAAATTTGGAAATACAACATGAAAACTTCAAAATTTTATGCATCGCGAACCAAATCATTTAGTAAGTGACAATTGGGATGTAAGAACACAACATTTCATAGACACTGAAACATAAGAGAACATAAACCTTTGAAAGTAAAGGGAAACAATACATGGCAGCAAAATCTTGCGAACAGATAAAATCCCACCCAGGTTATATGGTAGCAAAGGAAATTTGCTTCTTTGTACTGCAAAAAGTTTTGCTATCTAACATCAGTTAACACAGCAAATGCACACATGAACAGCAAACATCAAATGCACGATTGAACAATTCCACATATCAGGGCATATGAACAGCAAGCATGCATAGAACAGACCTAATCTACAACATAACACATTGGTACGAACACAACAATTTTCTAGAATTACTCCCTAACTTTTAAAGAAGATTTCATGTGGCTAATGATATCGGATCAGGGTGTGTTATAGCTCGTTGGAAAGCTAGTCGAACCATCTTCAACTCTCATGAAGGCATCAAACACAGAAAACCACAGAAACCAGCTCATATCAGGTCATTTGTACAAAAGGTCATCCAAAACAGAGAACCAATCAGAACAGTAAAATTTCAAACAAAGTCAGGGATATTCTAGACATATTCAACCTGGGTAAATGATCTTCAATTATCACAAAATTTTTATTTGATATAGATTGGAACCTAATGAACAACTTTCATTTAGGCATCAACTTTAGAATCTAATCACAAAAAATCATGTGAAAATGACAAACAACACAGGTCACTAAAGTAGAGCATGAAAACAGAACACTTAATCATTTACAAATTGTAGCTCCGTTTGTAACAATTGTCGAATCTAGTAAATGATGACCAAATCCAAGAGCTCACGGCATCCATTTGCAACAAAATCTATCCAGACATACCCTTGCAACACATTTTCTGCACCCCTTTGCCTTATGTTTCTACATTGTGAACACTGTTACAATAGTTGAGAATGAATAGTTCTAGTCTAGATGGAATCCATGAAGTGAATATGACATGACAGATTAAACAGAATCCCATAGAACCATATCCCATTTAGAGTCCACCTATAGTCAATGCAATTCAAACATCAAAGACATGATTAATTATAATATTGCAAATTCAAGAATGCAGCACATATCAACGAGTAACAACACATTCAATCATCAAATCCGTTTCAGATATGGTCTTAGCTAACCTAAAGTCTCCAATTTTAAGGTCACGATTTGCATTCAAAAACAAGTTGCTCGGCTTCTAATCGACACAGGACTCATATCGACAATCTCGGATCATCACTCAAAGACAGAAAAAGAAACAACACATTCAGATTATATCGGCATCAAGTTTTAAACAAGCAAACATGAAGACGATGAAGTAACTGATCAAGACATAAGGATCATTAATGGTAAAACCTAATCGATGTAAAGCACCCACTGATCAATCAGACCAGGACTTCATTGACACAGGCTTCACACAAGCATCAATGACAACTGGAATCAGACATATGAAAATAGTAATAGTAATCCCGATCAACTTCCAGTCCATAATGCTCAACAATCACTTCTAATAATGTCTGCAGCAGTTCTCGAATGATACCTTATTTGTGAAACTTTGATGCTTGATCGAATGATCTAGTCTTCGTGAACACCAGTAGATCTACTCTTTGGTTCTGCCCTCGGAGCCGAGTTGAGACCTCCAAACTCGGCGTAGGTCCGAATCCTTGCACCTTGAGCTCTGGAAGGACGCGATCCGCGACGAGAGCGTCAAATTCAGCCGAGAGCAAGATCACCAGAGAGAGCGATCGAGAGGGAGAAGTCAGAATCCATGACCCGAACGGATTCAAAGAGAGAACAAAAATCGAAACCCTAACGGATCGAGAGAGAGAGAGAGGTCACGTGCAATCCTCGACCGCCGGTCTTCAATTGATCGAGCGAGCGAGCGAGAGCCCGAACCAAAACAGAGAGATCGAAAAAACAGAACGAGAAGACGATCGGAAGCAGTTGCCGTCGCTGTCGAATCTACTGTTGATCGTCGTCACTACCGGTCAACTTAGGATCTGAGCTCCACGCCTTGAGCTCCTCAGTCTGACAGTTGCTCTCCTTCTAAGGCTCGAGAAGGCAAGAGCGTCGGAACTGAGAGATCCAGCGAAAATCGGAGAAAATCTTAGCAAAAACAGAGCTTCCGATCTCCAAATCCCGGAAGCGATTGATCAAGAGATCGTCAGAGATTCTCCGATCACACCAATGGAAGAAAACCCTAACTAATCGAGCCTCCTGTCACCACCAATGTCGTTGTTGTCGTTGTCATCGCCGCCGACGATAGTCCCGATCGACTCGAATCACACGCGAGGCGGGGAAGGAGCGATAGCGATCGATCAATCTTCTTCTCCCGTTCCGCTTTTCCATTTCCACCCCCCCGATCTCTTCCTAAATTACTAGCTTCCTATCTAGAGAGAGACTCGACTACGAGAGAGTCTTTCCCTTTTTTTTCAGAGAGTGCCCGTTCTTCTTTTTTTTCGAGAGAGAAACGTTCAGCCCCTTTTTTTTCGGAGAGAGAACTCATGAGAGAGAATTCGCGCGCCAAAAAAATCAGCGAGGCCCCGTCCACGTTTTCCCTTTTTTCTTTTTGTTTTCTCTTATTCTTTTTCGTTTTCTTTACATTTTTTTAATGTTTTCATTTCAATTTTTTTCTCTCTTTTTTTATATTTTTGTAAAAAATATTTATTTAAAATGTCGACAAAAAATTCCAGGTGTCAACAAGGTTAGATAGGGTACTCTATACTATGAACTAGAGAGTGCAACATCCCAATGCACAGGCCTTTGCTCTACCAGCCATCGGCTCGGATCATAACCCGATTATCCTATCCCTTTTATCAAATAGGCAGAAAATTCTAGTAACAGTTCAGGTTTCAGCCTTTTGGCTTAAAGACCCTGATTTTGAGCAAATCATGCAGCGGGTATGGAATGTATATAGCCCTGCTACTACCAATTTTCTTCAAAAACTACAACGACTGAAAGCAAATTTACACAAATGGAGTAGGGGAAAATTCCAGAATGCCCAAAAATATATTAACTCCCTCAAATTTCGTCTTATGGAACTAACAAACAGTACCACTGGAGAACACTACAAAGAGGAAACCAACAGCATAACTTGGAAGGTTAAAGTGTTATGGAGGTAGGAAGAGATATATTGGTGTATGAAATCAAGAATTGAATGGCTAAAATGGGGCGATCAAAATACTAAGTATTTTCATGCAACCACCATTCAACGACGACATCGAAATAGAATCTCTATACTTCGACTAGATGATCATACCTAGTGTAGGGATCCTGAAACCATTACTCATCACATTATCAGCTTTTATCAATCTTTATTCACTTCTGTTGGCGACCGGAATTATCAACCTGTATTGGATTAGTGTCAAGTTGTGGTAACTGATGAGATAAATGCAGATTTAATCAAGCCAGCTACTCAAGAAGAAATTAGAGCTGCAGTTTTTCAGCTAGGGGCCTCTAAGGCACCGGGCCCGAATGATTTAACTGGCTTATTCTATCAAAGACAATGGCCCATCATCAATGGCGATCTCTTTAACATGGTAAACTCTTTCCTCAGCCTAGGTATATTTGAACCAGCAATAAACAAAACCCATATTACCCTCGTCCCTAAAGTTTCTAACCCAGAAAACATCACCCAATTCAGACCCATTGGCCTCTGCAATTTCAATTACAAAATCATTGTCAAAGTACTAGCTAACCGGCTTAAACCATGGCTGCCAATGCTCATTGTAGAAAAACAAACAGCTTTTATGAGCAATAAGTTGATCCAAGACAACATCTTTATTGTTCAAGATGTGATCCATCAATTAAAGGTGAGGAAAAGGACCCGCAAACATCAAGTTATTCTCAAATTAGATATGCAAAAAGCATATCATAGAGTGGAATAAGATTTTCTTTGTGATTACATGCTGAAGTTGGGCTTCCATGCGATATGGGTTCAGTGGATTAAAATATGTATCTCTTCAGTACCTTTTAATATCTTGATTAATAGTGAGCCATCAGCTAAGTTTAAACCTACTAGAGACATCAGACAGGGGAATCCCCTTTCACCCTATCTCTTTATTATCATGACAAATATCCTTTCAATCCTAATGGGCAAAGCTGTTCAAGATGAAACTATTAAAGGTATTCGGTTAAATCCTACTTGTCCAACTCTATCTCATCTCATATTTGCAGATGATGCCATTTTATTCCTAGATGGCACAATTCCGAGAAGCTCATAATGTTTCTAATGTACTTAATCAGTATTGCTACGTGACGGACCAAGCGATAAACCTCAACAAATCTAGGCTTTTTGTTGGGAAGAGCTGCCCTCCTCATCTCAAATAAAATCTAGCTTCAGAATTGAGAGTTGCTATCACTGAACATGTAGGAAAGTATCTCGGTATTCCAACTGATTGGGGTAAAACAAAAAAGCAAATGTTTGTTTGGATGTTGACAAGGGTAGAAAGGAAATTGGAATGGTGGAAAGAGAAGCTAATTTCAAAAGCTGACAAGGAAATCCTTATTAAAACAGTCATTCAGGTCATTTCTCAGTATGTGATGTCTATATTTAAAATTCAAACTTCTATATGTCAAACCATAGAGAAAAGAATAGCTTCCTTTTGGTGGAAACAACATGCTGAAAAAAGAGGTGTCCATTGGAAAAAGTGGGAAGAATTGAAAATCAAGAAGGATAATGATGGTTTGGGTTTCAAAGATCTGCAAGATTTTAACTTAGCCATGCTGGGAAAACAGGCATGGAGGATTATCAATCAACCAAGTGCCTTATGGTGCAAAGTGCTGAAAAGCATCTAATTTCCTAGAAGTGATTTTTGGGCAACAAAAAAAAGCAATCAACCATCATCGGGCTGGCAGAGTATTTTACAAGGGAAAGAAGTAATTGAACCAACTACTAGGTGGGAGATTGGGGATGGGAAAATTATCAAAATTCGTGAAGATTTATGATTGCCTACTGGAAGACTCATTAGTTCAACTAATAAGGAAGAACCACGATTAGTGGCTGATCTAATAGAAAGCAACAAAAAGTGGAATATAAACAGAGTTACAGTCCTGTTTCAGGAAGATATAACTAACGAGATACTAACTCAATCCCTCTACCTTCATTCTAAACCAGACAAACTTGTATGGACTACAAACAAGTCAGGCATCTACACTATCAAAAGCGGATACAATCGCATACACAGCTCAGCCACGCATCCAAACAACCAACAACCCTCACCATCATACCAAACACCAAAGTCGCTTTGGCCTACAATATGGAAACTTCCTACATTCCCAAAAATTCGATTCATAATCTGGAATATACTTAACAATTCACTCCCAACCAAAGAAAATCTTCATTGAAGGAAAATGATACCTGATCCGTTGTGCCAGATTTGCAGCCAAGTCCCAGAAACCATGGAGCACCTCTTCATCATCTGTGGTTGGACAAAAACCGTATGGTTAGACCCTCAAAATCAAGTTGACACAAACCCAGAACACATAACGAGAATAGACAAGTGGATTTTTTAGAATCTTACCATCATAATTGATGACAGATCAAAAGCCCTCTTCGCAGCTCTTATGTGGAACATCTAGCTGACTTGCAATGCTGCGATCTTCAGGGGAATCAAGCCGACTCCCTCTCGCACCCAAGAAAACGCTCGAATTACAACAGATCTGCACCTAAATGGGGAAAACAAGGGAAGAAACCATCAAATAGCACAGCACCAGACAAAACCAGCAGCGAAACCTGGAAACCCCCTGACCTATTTTCATTGAAGCTCAACGTTGATGCTACTTGGAGTAGCTCGAACCAGACAGGATCCGTGGCAGGGGTATGCCGGACTGCTGCTGGTCGCCTTGTCACGGGCTTCGCCGAGTCGATTTCTACTCCATCAACCATGATCGCGGAAACCCTAGCTCTGCACAAGGCTTTGCAGTGGGTAAAGGAGACGAGAAGCAACCAAACCACACGAACTAAAGCCCCCCAAGTCTATGACACTCTTGATCTTCCACTCCACGTATCAACAAACAGCTTATCACTTGTTGATAGCATCATGGGCCGCGAAGACCCCCCTGGCAAGCCCAACCTTTCATTATGGATTGCAAGCTTCTTGTAGCCCAAATTGGTGATATATCTATTCAATACGAGCCCAGGAAGACCAATATGGCAGCGGATTGGGTCGCATGTGCACATCGATCAAACACCCTTTCTAGTAATTGGGTTAATTATCCTCCTATGCCTTTATTTTCAATATTATGTCTAGATATACCAGCTTATAGTGCCCATTTTACGGGCTAGTAATGAATATCAACCATCTTCTGACAAAAAAAAAAAAAAAAAAAGCTTCCACATGATTAATTGTTGAAATATGATGGCAAATATTGGATTGCCACCCAAATAAAGCTGGCAGCAAATGAAAACATTTAAAATATTGTAAGAAGCATCAAGGGAGCACACAGTTGAAAAAGTGGCTTAACACCCAAGCACCCAGTCATGGAATTTGTGTCAATAAACGAGGAAACGTAGAGCTCAATCAAGGCAGTTACAAAGGCAGTTACAGAGGAAATGGGCGAGTTAGTTACAAAGGAAATGGGACATGCCTAAAGTTTGAAGCAATTAACAGAAGACAAACAACCATTCAGCAATTTCCAAATTTCTTTATAAATATCCCACTAGTCCAACAAAAAAGCCCCTCAAGAACAATACATCAAATGTTATCTCATTATTTATGCATTATCTTAGTTTTCTTTAGCAGTAGCTTTTAGATTCTCGTCATCGATTAGATTCGAGGAGTGTCTATATATTGGTGCGGCATCGTTAATTAAATTACAACATCATATCTCTAGCGTAGCGTCGTCAATTAGATAGATTTCGGTGAGTTTCTATATACCGATGTGGCATCGTTAATTAAATTCCAACATTATATCTCTAGCGCAACTTTATTGATTAGATTCCAATGTGGTGTCTTCAATCCAGTCATATTATCGTTGATTAAATTTTGGCATTGTGTCATATTATCTTGGAGTTGTGCCGTCGATTGAATTCTAGCATAGTTTGAGTTGGGTCCTAAAGTTAGTAGATCAATTGGTAAGGTTTTACAGTATTGTTCGAAATTGGAAATTCAATATTTATATTGCATTTGATATCCTCTATTCGGAATTAGGATAGAACCTTTGTTCTTGTTAAATAAAAGCCGAGACTAACATTCGGTGAAAAAAAAATTTGTTGAGGGATCAAAACCGGCAAAACAATTGTTAAATACTAACAATTAACGAGACCTTACAATAAAAGCTGAAATGAAAACAAGGCTCAATGAACATTAGACATTACGTGTCACATATGACACTACCATATTTAATATTCACGGATGTCAAGTTATTAAGAGCACCCCCAAATTAAATGGAGAACGAGCAAAACAAATTATCGGTTTCAACTAGAGACTTACCAATTAAGAGGAGAATGAACAAAGAAACCCCACATAACCTAAATTTCTTACTATATATGCATCGTTGTCAAAAGGTTATTTTCCAATGGAGATTTAGGTGGAATTGGCCTGGCTTTTTATCACACTTGTTCTTGCTATGAATAAGAAAGGATTTACAAGGACTAAGTTTTCTGTGACTAGTGATAAGATGTATCGTTCTGTGCCATTACAAGAGTTCGGCCTTGAGACGTTTCCTTTTGTATGCTTTGTAGCCTGGACATCACGTTAGCAGATCTCCATCTGCCGTAAGAGTTCACCAACTTCTCTCTTCCCCTTATTACATAATATTAAGCTGCAATTCTTGGATTTTAGGTTTCTTCAAACCTCTTACGGGTGAGGCCCCTATCAATTCTTGGATTTTTCCTTTTCCAGTTGTTAATAATAGCCAAAATAAACAATCTTTGTGCTTGAATGTCCGGTCATCGAATAGTAAAATAAGTCCCATAAATTATGGGAACCCCAATGCTTTCATCTCCTGCACGCTTCCGGACCCGACTGGGCTCCTCCCTATCGACACGCGACTGGGTTCTCCTCCCTGTTGACACGACCCGCGGCCCATCTGACCAATGTTTGGAACTCATCGGGCTACTGATAATTTGTACTAAGAATTGGAGGGGTACGCCGGGCCAAGGCAGCAGTGCAACACCGAGGCGACGCGCGAGAGACCCCATAGCAAGCTACCGTGATGTTCTCTCCCCCTAAAGAAATTAATTTAATATCATGTGGGCCGATGGCCCACGTATCAGATATTAAACTGATAAGAACAGATACTACACTTGATCTTAGCCAAAAGGCCGAGAAAGGTATGATTTGGCCCGTCTCATTCTTGGCATCTTATACTAGGCATCCCAATTATCAGCCTCTTCTATAATCTGATGTGGGATTGATGAAAGCTCTTCATTATTGTCAGCACACTCACTGCACACCTCTGTTCTCAGGTTGGGGGGTTGTGTTTCTTCGCGCACTTGATCAAAAGCAGAACAAGAAAATTTGCGAAGGAGATTGTGGGGAACGCACTCATCGAGCCGGGTTTCTTGCTCCTCCAGAATTAAAGTTTCTCCTCCTGATCAAGCCTAATTGTCTTTTACTGATCTCATACTCATAGGATTGGATAAAAGCGGACGGCCTTTGGAATTTTGATCAAATTATTTACAATATCTTTGGAGGAAAAAACAATAAGCAAAGAACTATTTTGATCAAATTATTTACACTATCTTTCAAAAGAAAGTTCTTCTATTTTTGTCTCCAGTTTAAATTGTTTTTCTCATCAATTAGTTTTTGTCAATTGCTATTTTCAAATCCAATCACCACCCATTACTTAAAAAAAAAAAAATAAAAAAATAAAAACTACTCATACTCCTTTAAAAAAACATGCATAAAGTGACTTGGTGCTATTGACACCCAATTTCTTATAAGGGCTCCTACATTGTCTTTACTTCTTGTGGAGGTTTCGTAGGTTTTGATTTCACGAGTGAAACTATCAACGCCTAAAAAAATTCAAAATTTACAAATATTAACTAGTGGAAAATCATATGCTAATTTTCTTTTAACTTAAGGATTTCTTTCCATTTTTTGAATTTTTTGAGGAAAATAAAAAAGTAAGCAAAAAAACTGTTTTGATCAAATCATTTACACTACCTTTCAAAAGAAAGCTCGTCTTTTCTTTCTCCACTTCAAATTATTTTTCTCGTCAATTAGTTTTTGTCAAATACTATTTTCAAATTCAATCACCACTCACCACTTAAAAAAAAAAAAATACTCAAACTCCTTTAAAAAACACACATAAAGTTATTCGGTGCTATTGACCCTTAAAGTTGGTCATACTATCATGTGCTGGTCAAGAGGGTTGATACAAGTCAGTCTAAATCACATGTATGTATCATTGGGATATTAACATAGTTCAAAGATTAAGGTTCAATGATTGATAGCAAGTCAAGAAGCTTCCACATGATTAATTGTTGAAATATGATGGCAAATATTGGATTGCCACCCAAATGAAGCTGGCAGCAAATTTTGAATGAAAATATTTAAAATATTCTAAGAAGCGTCAAGGGAGCACACGGTTGAAAAAGTGTTTAACACCCAAGTACCAGTCATGGAATTTGTGTCAATAAACCAGGAAATGTAGAGCTCAATCAAGGCAGTTACAAAGGAAATGGGCGAGTTTTCACAAAGAAAAAGGGGCATGCCAAAAGTTGGAAGCAGTTAATAGAAGATGGACAATTGTTCAGCGAATTTCAAATTTCTTTATAAATATCCCACTAGTCCAACAAGAAAGCTTCCCAAGAACAATACATCAAATGTTATCCCAGAGAGGACCCGAGCCGATCGCAGCCCCTTCCGCCCCGACAACGCCGCTGCTATCCCTGTTCTGTCCGCGCCTGCAGCCTTCCGCCCACGACGCCTTCCACCATCTCCGACGCCAATAGGTCCCGAACCAAACACGGACCCCAGCATATCCGTTCCTAGCCCCTTTCCGAGCGACACCGCCGCGTTGCACGCCGACCCCTTTGCTGATGTGACCAATGATCACGCCTATTGCCTCCCCTTGCTGAAGCTCTGATCAACAGCGACCTGCCGCCCTTAGCGGCTCACTACCACAGTGACTCGTCCCCGAGTCGTGCCAAGTCACAAGCCGCTTTGTTAAATCTTGTTCGAAAAATCAAATTAGGTGGTTTTTTTTATTTATTTTATTTATTTTTTTATTTTAATACTTTGATCCTTTGTTTGAAATAGTCATCGATGTATGATCGAAATTCCCGACATGAAGTAGCCTCTTAAATTAGGGATTGACAATCCTATTTTCGCGCCCAAAATCCGACTCGCAATCGCTTGGAAAATCGCCAATCCAATTTCACGCTTGAGATTTGATTTACGGTTTATTTAAAATTGACCAACCCGATCTTATGCACGAGTTATGGTTCGTCAATTTTTTTATATCAATCTTATCTTACTCTAAGATTGAGATATTTCGTTTATTTAAAATTGACCAACCCGATTTTTTTTTTATCAATCTTATCTTACTCTGATTTGTCGTTGTGTGGTTTAAGTCAATTTTGTTTTTGTGAAAAGGAAAAATCCAAAAAAAATATTTGAAATAGGATTAGGTTCATTTTAGAATATTCTTCATCTTAGGGTTATCTTGCATATTTAGAATAGGAGTTTATTTCAATTTTTTTTTGAAAAAATAAAAATCCAAAAAAAAAATGCATTCATTTAGGATGTTAGTTTTTTTTAATTGCATGTTTAATTATTTGGCAATTCTAATTTCGAATTTTATTTTTTAAAAAAAACACACACACACAAATATCATCATGCATATGCTATGTAGAATTAGGGCATTCTTTGTACGTCATTACATATTAGGATAAGATTGCATGTTTAATGTTAAGTTTTGATAAATCTTTTAGATATATTGCATTTTAGGTTAGAGATTATCAAGTTAAGATAATATCCTAGTTTAAATTAAGACTTGGCCTAACCCAATTCTTAATATAAGTTGGATAGAATCTTAATCTAACTAGGTAATTTTCGAATTTTTCTAATTTCGAATTTCATGGAAAATACAAAAAAGAAATTGTCTTAAAATAAATCAATTTCATACTTTAGGATAGACTACATAATTATATTTTATTTATGTCATATAGTTTAGGTCATATTGTCACGTCATATCATTTCATGTTAAATTAGTAGCATGTATTACATAAAGCATAATTCTCATTAAATAAGTGAAAGCAAAAAAAAAAAAGTAATTGTGTGTTAATTAGAAATCATATCTAGGACTGTCGATATAAATTCTGATCTAACACTGCAGATACTTTCGATGCCATAAGGTAAGTTTTACAATTTATTCATTACTTTCTTGGGTGTTAAATTAGTGGTTTGTACACCCGCATGAACACCTCACATGTAAGAGAGGTAAGTTAAAATCAATTCAAGCTGCTTGCAAAACATGTTTTTCGAAATAAAAGAGAAATGTACCGAAAGGATGTTAGAGAAATCTAGCGTAATCAAGTCCCCGAACTCATAAATCTCATTTAATGTAAAATCAAGTCCTTGAACTGTTTTTCATAAAAATTTCTGAATGTTAGAAGTAAAATCAAGTAACTCATAAATCTCTCCCGTTACTTTACTTGAGTTTCTAATCAATCCACTAAAAATAGATTAGTAGCGACTTCTAATTGAAAAATCAATCGTGTGTTAAGAACTTGAACCTAAACCTAAGTCACGAATTGGTATGGGCTTGGGAGAGCCCAAGCTAAGTTTAGATTTAGTAATCCATTAGCCAAATCCTAGGTGATTCACCCAAAATTTGGTCACGACAAACTACCTACATTACCTACCAATTGTTAGAACTAGACATGTTCACCAAAAATCAAAGTGGAGCTATGCACATCGTCTTGAGACTACAACCACTCTCCTCAGGAAAACGCAATGGACATGAGCTCAAACCTTAAGGCTTCATTTGTTTGAAAATGAAATATTTGAAAAATGTTTCCTAAAAAATGATTGCTTTTTATCGCTTAAAATAATTAATTGATAAAAAATAATTAATATTTTTTTCATTCATTTTCATAATCGATACAAATGATTACTTTTAGAAAAATGTTATTTGCATCATTTATTTACATGAAAAAAACGGAGGCTAAAATTCAACTAATTTTTCCACTAACTTTTCAAATTTCTCATGCTCCAATAATTCAATTTTGCCAACTTCATGCATGAAATTTTGCCCACTTAGCTTGTTAAGTTAATGAGAGATCAATTAGACATAATCTCAATTAATCTAACTAATTTTGTGACTTTACTCATCATTTACCCACTCCTTGTACGGGAAGTTTGTTGAGATGCACATATGAGTTATGCTAGAGAAGTCCTATATTGGAGAATTGGTGTGGTGTAAAACAGTTAATATATCCAAGTTTAGCAATAGCTCATTGGCTTTAGCTTTTCAGTGAATATAGGTTTAACTAGATATGTTGACATGTTCATATTTGAGCTCCATCTTGACAATCTCCCCAAATGTTATGTCTAGAGAAAAAAATCTGGGGATGAAGTTGGCCATTGATGGAGAGATTCAACTTGAGATAAATTGATATAGAATGATATTTGGATTAGGAGGAGCGGACCTAACACTAAGCTCACATGTGAGAGGAAGATTGTGTGTGTGTGTGTGTGTGTGTGTGTGTGTGGAGCGGTTAATGTATCCAAGTTGGGTGAGAAGATTGTATTAGTGTGTAAGTGTGTGGGACTTGTATTAGTGTGTAAGTGTGTGTCCCAAAGGCATCTGACCTCTGTTATGGACTCCCAACAACACTGAAGAATATTTGCTTCACTTAAGGGTAATATTTTCTTAAAAATAATCTTTTTCTTTTTTCGATAGAAATCTACTGAGGAGGGGCAAGTGCTGTATGATGATGAACAAAACGAAAAAAAAAAAAAAAAGAAGCTAGAATCATGTGGCGTTACATGGGAAGTATTATTTCTAGAAGAACATGGACTCTTGATCGGCACATAAGAAGACATTGATAATTAAAGTTAAAGGAGCAGCTAACAACATCAAACGCTTACTCCCCGTGGCATCACAATCCAAAACATCACCAAAAAGGCTCTAGAACAACATCGAAAAAACCATACGAATAACAACAGCATATCATAAGTGAAAGATAGGAATAGGTGGAGGAGGCAGGCGAGGTCGGACCCGATGCGAAGCCCTAAGTAGACAGGGCGTGGAGGACGACGGTCTCGACGGTGAGGCCGGGACCAAATCCGAAGAGCACGCCCCATTCGAGCCCCTCTCCAGTGGTCTTGAGCCCTTTCTTGATCGATTTCTTCCTCATCTCGTCCATTATGAAGAAGACGCATGCGCTAGACATGTTGCCATACTCGGCGAGCACATACCTGGAAAGCTCAATCTTCTCGGGCTTGAGCTTCAACTTGGCCTCGACCTGGTCGAGGATCGCGGGCCCGCCGGGGTGCACTATGAAGAAGAGCGAGTTCCAGTCGGTGATACCCAGTGGGTGGAACGCCTCAGCCATGTTCTTGTCGATGTTCTTGGAGACGAGGGCCGGCAAGTCCTTGAGGAGGTGGATGGTGAGCCCGATCTCCCGGACGTGCCCAGCAATGGCCTCCTCGCTGTTTGGGAGGAGAGTCTGGAACGTGGAGACGATCTCGTACAGGGACCTCTCGATCCCCGGGACGGGGTCCGCGCCCACGATGACCGAGGAGGCGCCGTCGCCGAACAGGGCCTGGCCCACGAGGTTGTCCAGGAAGGCCTCGGAGGGGCCGCGGAAGGTGCAGACGGTGATCTCGGAGCACACGACGAGGACGCGAGCCCCCTTGTTGTTCTCAGCAAGATCCTTAGCTAGGCGGAGGACCAGGCCAGCGCCGTAGCAGCCCACCTGGTACATCATGTACCGCTTGACGGAGGGGCGGAGGCCGAGGAGCTTGGTGAGCTGGTAGTCGCAGCCCGGCATGTCGACACCGCTGGTGGTGCAGAACACCAGGTGGGTGATCTTCGACTTGGGCTGCCCCCATTCCTTCAGGGCGTTCACCGCCGCCTCCTTCGCCAGCTTCGGCACTTCTGGCACCAGAATGTCCTGCCGGGCATCCAAGGAGGGTTCCGTGAATGAACTCATGTTCGGGTGCTCTTTCAATATCTCCTCCGTCATGTGCACGTATCTCCTCTTGATCGACGACCCCTCACCTGTAACATACACAACCAAACACAGACCCCATGTCAATAACCCCCTGCGACGCCTTTTTTATAGTCCTCCTTCTCTACGGACCGATCGAGCTAATGATACGCGACGATGAAAGGCGCAATCTCTTCAATGACCCCACAAGTTATCACCGGAAGAAAACCGATCCTGGCATCGGAAACTCCCATCGAAACTACTGTTGATTTGCTTTTACTGTCTTTCCTTAATTTCGTATCCAAAGCATGGATACGCTAGATGAAGTGAATCCGGCAAATTCTCATGTGATGATAAATGATGAGGGCACAGAAAAATTTACGTATAAATGAAAGAGCATCAGGGTAGGCATGCTTTGAACTATACATACAGATGCGCTTGAACTTCTCTTTCAGCTCGGTCATGTGCTCGCTGTTGGTGATCCGAAACAAATAATCCGGGTATGTGCTCTGTTCGATGACGTTCTTGGGGACCGCCGTTCCGATGGCGAGGACCGTGGCAGGGCCTTTCGATTTCTGGGCACGGCAGAAGTCCTCGACGCTCACCATCTTTTCTTCTTTTTCCTCCTTGTCAGGGGGTTTCGAGGAAATGAGAGACGGCGAGGGTGGCCGTCGAGCGGGTCGAGGCGGAGGAGGCGGTGGTGGACTGGTTTGCCTGTGACTCTTCTCGGGGTGGGGTGCACGAGTGAACCTTTGGGAGAGAGTGGGATTTATATAGAAGAGAGGCGGGGAGATGGTGGTTGGGCCCTCACGTGCGCGCCTCGTGATATGGCTTCGGGGGACCTCGCTGTCACGTGACACGCACGTGCTCGTAATTCATGGCAAATGCCATCGTCTCTTATTACTCTGAACATAAAGGCTGCGTTTGGGAGTGGCATTTGCAAGCCACTTTGAACCCTCAAAGCCCTTTGGGCTAATTTGTGGGTGTTTGGTAAAAATTTCCAAACCCCATTTGGGGAATGCCAAGCATTCCCAAGGCTGAAAAGCCCAAGGCGGGTGGGGGCTGCCTTGGGCTTTCGATTTTCTCAGCATCTTGAAATGAGCTTAAATAAAGAAACTTCATTCCCAAATTGTCCCGTTGATTTTTCGTTTTTCCCTTTTTACCCTAACTGTTCATCTTCTTCTTCTTCTTTCTTCTTCGTGAGCGGTTGCCGACGAAGGGCACGCAATTGCCGGCGACCGTCGCGCCCGCCACGCCGACCCGCCGCACCACGATCTCCGCCGCGGCCGCATGACCCTTCGGCGAGGGTCGCGTGACCCCGCTCGAGAGGTCGCCGCGAAGGTCGCGACCGCGACCCATTTGGTCGCAGATCTGGTCGCCGGCCGCGACCTTCGCGCTGCGACCAGATGGGTCGCCGGCCGCGACCTTCAGGCGACCTTCGCGGAGGTCGCGACGCAGATCTGCGTCGCCGGCCGTGCCCGGGCGACCTCCGCGCAACCCATCCGGTCGCGACCTTCGCGCGCGCGACCGGATGGTCGCCGACCGCGACCTTCGCGGAGGTCGCGACGCGATCCAGTAGCGACCGGATCCGTGTCGCCGGCCATGCTTCGGGTGACCTCCGCGGAGGTCGCGACCTTCGCGCGACCCATCTGGTCGCAGATCTGGTCGCGACCACGCCGGCCGCAACGTTCACGCGCGACCAGATGGGTCGCCGGCGACCTCTGCGGCGCGGTGGGTCGCCGGCCTAGATCCGGGGTCGCCGGAGGTCGCCGGGGGTCGCCGCCGGCCGCCGAATGCCGCCTGCCCTTGCTGGTTTTCATTTTTTTATTTTTTTTATTTTTCTTTTGATAATTTTTTTTTTTCACAAAAGTCCTTTGTCCCCCAAACACCATTTTACTCAAAGGTACTTCACAAAGGACTTTTAAATTACAATTTACCAAACACAGTTTGCATTTTGGAAAACACATTTAACTCAAAGGCCTTTGTATTTTCGTAAAGACTTTCCCCAAAAGTCTTCCCAAACGCACCCAAAGTTCATAAACGGCACATTACTCATTGGCAGCTCTAGACGCATGAGCGAGGTCGAGTCAAATTACTTGCAAGACCTCCGGCTCGGCTTGTTGTCTAGTCGAGATGGACTCACTTAATTTTGTGCTACTCGAGTATCTTGTATAGTTGAGCCCGAGCTTGTCAATATTCAACTTGATAGGCTCACGATTTTAATTGAGTTTTCATTATATTATAAAAATGAGCGAAATACTTAAAATTACACTCGAGCTTATAAAACTCGAGTTACTCAGGCTTTATTTATAAGTTGATTGCAATTAAATCCAATCGAATTGGATTTGAGAATCTAGATTTTCTAATTGAATCAAGCTCGAGTAGGAAAATTAATACTCAACCGAGCATACATTTTATACCTTAATTTATCTTTCTCGCTATTTACTCCCCATTTCGTTATTGTTTGTTTGCCTAATCCTAACACCCACAATATTTAGACATCAATGGCTAGGGTTCTTGAAGATACAGAGGAAATGACAAGCGTGGATATCACAAACCTTGGCTATAATGGCCTTCTCATAGGGATTCAGTTGGAGACAATTTGAGCGTGGGAAACCAAGCAAGATTGATGCTGATCGAGGCAAAAACCTTTCTTATATGTGATGCATCTTTATTAATTGTGTTTAGACGAGAGTTAATACTGGTTAACATGAGACTTATTTCATTATTTTGACCTGATTGCATTTCATCGTGCCGCTTCGTACATAATCTCTCGGACCTAACAGGATAATTAAATAACGAAAGAAGTACCCGGTAGATCCATTTTATTCGAAAGATAAATACACCCCAAAGATCACTACTAAATGATGACTAGACATGACTCAATCGCTCAAGGCCATAAATGCCTCAACATAGCCACTCAGCCAGACAAGGACCCGTACCACCCAAAGCTGGAGCGCACATGCTTCCTCGAACGCCTTTCCTCGTTTTATCCCCGCGCGCCAACAAGATCTGCATAGTGCTGGAGCGCAACAGTATGATCCATTAAATTGATTCCTCCATAATATTGAAAAATTATCTAAAAAATATCCTAAATCAAATTATATTTTATCAATTTAATCATAATTTTTTAATTTTATCGATTCAAGAATAAACATTCAATCAATTTTCACTAGAAAATATTGACGTGGACACCAGCGTGCCACTTAGGACCGCCGATGCTTGACATGGATAAATTTTTATAATTTTTTTTTTTTTTCCTTATTTTCTTTTTGGCTTTTTTTTCTTTTCCTTTTGCCAATGACCGGCCACAAGCGACGATCAGCCACCGACCATAGCTAGTCGACTAGCCTCGCCCACCGTGAGGGGGAGCCCTTGCCCTCACCCTCGCCCCCGCCCTTGCTAGATCTAGCCTAGGCAAGGCTACCCTCACCGGTCCGTGCCTGGGCGAAGACTCCTCTCACCAAGGCTCGCCCTCGCCCAATTGAGCCTTGCTTGTGGCGAGTGAGGGCAGCTAGTTGACCATGGCCAGTGGCCAGCCACTAGCAAAAGGAAGACAGCAAAAAAAAAAAAATCAAAAATCAAAAATCAAAAATCAGAAAAAATGAAAATTCAAAAAAATATTGAAATATTATTAAAATTTTTCTACGTTAATGCCGGCGATCTTATTTGGCATTATCGGCATTCATGTCAACATTTTTTAGTGAAAATTGATCGGATGTACTCGGTTGGCAAGAAGTGAAAAGACTTATGATTAAATTGATAAAGATAAAAAATTTATAACTTTTTGGACAATTTTCTCTAATAATATTATAAGATGGTGATAAGTAGACCGACGATACATGATTCATCGACCATATGCAATCGTTAGCGTTTGTATCCGTTGTAACTTCTCAATACGAAGGATGGTCAGTGCCAGATTTTCTCTTGGGTATGGGAAAAGTGCCAAGTAGATGCGCAATTTGTTTAAATACAAGCATATGGAAGCTTACTTACGTCATTATTGAATTTTGCATTCGCTCTCTATCAGGTCGTTCACTTGTAGGTTTTTAAAAATTACAACTTTGATTTCAGTTTTTCATTATGTCCCTCCGTCAACTTTTCAGCTGATGACCTATCAAAAGCAAACACAATTTTTCAACAGAAGTGTTAAAAAAATCATAAACTTTTTACATTTGTTCCAATTTAGTTCTAAACATTTTTTTAGTGTCAATTTAGTCCTAAACATTTTTATTTTGTGCCGATACAATCCTTTTCGGTCAATTTTGATTGGATTTTGCTGACTCGGACACCAACCTAGGCTGATGTGAC
Organism: Eucalyptus grandis; assembly: GCF_016545825.1. Taxonomy (NCBI): domain Eukaryota; kingdom Viridiplantae; phylum Streptophyta; class Magnoliopsida; order Myrtales; family Myrtaceae; genus Eucalyptus; species Eucalyptus grandis. The sequence goes on from NC_052620.1 coordinate 28,703,645, forward strand.
CTGATCGATGCTGACGTAGATAACTTTTAATAATATTTTAATATTTTTAAAAAAATCTTTTTCTTTTTCTTTTTTATTTTTTTCTTCTCTCCTCCTTCCGGCTCGCCGGCCACCTCAATAGTGGCCGTGAGCGCGAGGCCAGCCTAGCTAGCGAGGGTCGAGCCTCACTAGCCCTGTGCGAGGCGGTCCTCAAGGCTTGGGCAACCTCAAGCTTGCATCACGTTGGATAGCGAAGGTCGCCCTCACCAGATCTGGCAAAGGTCAAGCCTCCCCCATGGCCAACGAGGGCGACCCTCACCACCCAGCATGAGGCTGCTCTCGCGACCACTGGCAAGGTGGCCGACAAGGCTCACCAATGGCTAGCGAGGTTGACCTCAACCTTGTCAGCCGTCACCTCTAGCCGATCGCCGAGGTCTGGCGACTAACTAGAGGAAGGAGGAGGAGAAAGAAAAAGAAAAAAGAAAATAAAAAAAATATTCAAAAATATTAAAATATTATTAAAATTTATCAACGTCAATGCCGATTAGGCCATATCAGTCGACGGGCATCCAATCAGCAAAATTCAGTCAAAATTGGCCAAAAAAATGACTGAATTGGCATAAAGAAAAAAAATGTTTAGGACTAAATTGACAGAAAAAAAAAAGATTTATGACTAAATTAGCACAAATACAAAAGTTTATGACTTTTTTAACACTTCTCCCACTTGAGGGTCACTTTATTCTCACTCCGCTTTCATGCCATGCCATTAAATTATTGTTCAGCATCCATTCGGTTCACTTAGATTTAGTCTTAACGTTTCAAAGAAATGCGAATTTTAATGGCTTGTTTGCTGGTAAGTAAATGTTTTTTTTTTTTTTTAAATGTTGTGCTCCATTGAAAGCGAAACTAAAGTTGAGTCACCTTATTCAAAATATTGAAAGTTCAATAACCTACTTAAAATTTAAGAGTTAAATTTCAATGATCACGAGATAATAATTTTAGGACATACAAGAACAAAGATGTATGAGTGCAAACTCGTTATTTTAGAGCCATCCAATGAAGGCAAGGGAGTCAAAGGTCAATGTACCTTCTCATCCATGAACTTGGCCCAAAACCGCACAACAGCTCGGTCACACGAATCTTGAGGCAACAAGATCATGGGGCGGTCATTCCAAGTCTCGTCAACGTGCTCAATAATCACTAGTGACTCGGCAATGGACTCGCCATTGTGGGCAAGTACAGGTATCTTCTTGTGGATTGAGTTCTACTCGGGAAGCAAATGGCTCTCGGGCAGTTCATCAAGTCCTCATCTATTTACTCGCTCTTGACTCTTTGCATTTTGAGAGCCATCTCAACTTGCCAAAGGGGTGATTGATTCCCGACAGCTCTCGGCTCCAAATTTCAGAATTAGGAACTAGATCGGACAGTTTTAGAACAGGGCAAACTACAGTTGTGCGCAACTTTATTTTTTTTATTTTTTTTATTTTAAATGGTTTATTAATTTAATCCAAAAAAGTAATAGAAAGATAACTCACTACTTTTTTCAGTCTTCGTGGGATCAAAGAAACATTTCCCTAGGCAAATGTGCACAGAGGGAACTGACGCTATTAGGGAAATATTTTTGTGGATCTACCTTTCCATGTTATTAATAAAGCACCCGCACCTCCCTACCTTGACTTTCTCTCTACTCTCTCTCATCTACATTAGGCACCAAACAGTTCCTCCACTGACGAAACTCTTTCAGCTCACTTTCATCCTTAGGCAGCACATGAGACTATTTATGTTACTCCGGATTTCTGTTCTTTTGTTCCCCGGAACAAAAAAAGAACAGAAATCTATTTAATGATGCCAAGTTGTTTTTCAGTTCACCGGAATAGAAAGTTAGCCCGGGAATAAACTTGGAGCAGAAACGATAAACAAAAAAAAAGTTACTTCTTATTCCCAAAACAATTTTTAGAAATAAGCCAATTTTCTTTTTTATTTTTCTTTTGTTCCTCTATCTTGCCGCGGCCACCTCCAACTGCTTGGAGCCATCGCCGACCTCCGGCCACTACCACCTCCCACCGCCGCCGTCGCCTGCCGCTCGCTGCCCGCCACCCGCCGCCGCCACACAACCCATTGGCCACCAGCCGCCGGAGGCAGACGAGCAATCGAGGGAGGTGGCGGCCGATGGGCTGTGCGGCGATGGTCGACGGTCGACGATCCGCGGTCGTGCAGCGGCAACGGCGAGTGGCAATGGGCGTCAGCGGCTGGCGATCGACGGTCGGCAATCTGTGAACAAAAATAAAAAACGAATAAATACAAAAAAGAAATTGTTTCGCACTAAACGCATTTCTATTCTTTTTCTATTTCTAGAGTAGAAATCTTGTGTAGTTACCAAACAGCCTTATTTTACTCAGAAATTGTTCCTCGAGTAGAAATAGAAATGAACTATTTCTAAAAAAAAAAAAATTCCAGCCAAGAAGCGTTATCAGTCACACCCTTAGTTTCCACATGATGAGCTTTAATCTCATCTAGTTTCACTATAATGTGATGGCGGCTGTACAAGACCGTTGTGGTTGTGTGAGAGAGGAAGGTTAGAGCATCAATCGCAATAAAGGGAGGTGAGAAGCTGAGGTCTAAAAGAGAGAAAGAAATAGGTGTAATCTTAATTTAGTGTCACTTTTGACCGATTCCATTGATTCAATCTATTGGTCTAGTTCTGCACAAGAAACTGGGAACTGGATCAGTTATTCACAATTCCACATTTTAGGAACTAGACTAATTCCAGCGGAAGCCACCCAAAACTGGCTAGTTTGATTCAATTTGGGTAGTTGCCAATTCAATCCAATTCTTTTGTTCACCCCTACTTGTCAACCAAATGGGCTCCCCCAGGCACCTAGAGAAGAAGGGTGAGGACACACACAGCCACCCACTTCTTTCATGTCTTGAGCATGATGGAAAGGAAATGGTGGATTTATAACAGTGCAAGCGAGCCTCTATACACACGGTCATTCATTTCGTCCACATCAACAATTGTCGGTCAAAATTGGCCGAAAAATATATATTGACAAATTGTTAAAATATTAAAAATTAAATTGATCAAATTGAAATGTTTAAAATTGAATTGGCATGCGTATAATTATCCGATCGAATAGGTTTGCTTGATTCCACACATCATCGAGTGCAAATTGTCCTAGGGTTAACTTGCTCTAGATGGGATTCTCATCATAAAAGGAAAAAAATAACTGAGGGTTCTTGTATTCATTTCATTGAAGAGGAAATTTCGTTTTGAGGAGGAAAGTTAGGGAAAAGATTGTACGGTTGGGAGATTTTTGGGCAAATCGGATGAGGCGGAGCCTAACCAACTGAAGCAGATCTTCAAAAATTGACAGGTCATATCACATATATGCAATAAATGCCAATGCTATGCAGGCAAAATAATCTTTGCTCCGTTACGATCCCCGTTGGCATCTTCTGGTTAGTCATAGTTTCATGACCATTTTCAGATAGATTAATGTTGTCTTTTGACGTCATAGTCCCGATATAATGAAGTGAAAAGGAGTTGAATTTATTATACTTTTTGGGACAGATGACTACGACACCCCTTGATCTAATTAAATTGATTACAGCGATATGGCTTGCATAGTTGCTCTTTTATGATCCTTTGCTTTTGCTAGACCTAGAGAATTCATAAATAAATAAAAAATGTTATTTTGATTCGATAAACGAATCTCGTAATAACATCGTGGCGTCGTGTTGAAGTAAACAGAGATTTTTTTTTTTTTTTAGGTCATGGACATGTAGATTAAAGTTATGGAATACTTCAGCTTCTCACGTGCATACGTCAAATATGAGGTTTGGAGATATTTGAACCATTGATGATGGACAAGCCAAAGCATGGTCGGCAGAAGGATGTACAAATGCGCTCCGACAAACTGTAGATGATGGCAAAAAAGCAAGAAATTCTTTCCCATGGGCCTTATACATGATCGCATCCGATCTATGGACTAGAAGGGGACAAGATCGATTTCAGTCATTTGCCCCTTCCAGATAATGCATGCCCACAGATTGATAAGTAGTTAAATATCATGCGTGTAAAGTCGAAAATGAGTAGAAAATGAATGTTTTCTTGCTTCTCTCAGCCGCCAAGCTTGAGTCGTTTTCATGGCTTTGTCATCGTATATTTGCCCAAAGGATAGACCAAACCAATCAATGATCAAGCGTCAATCTAATGAACACAAAACACGAAAATAAACACAGTTGAGAGCAATCATATCTGTCATTCATTTATTAAGACCGCATGTAGTACACAAATTCAGAGGACACCAGGATTATTGCACCACCAAAAAGTTACCCGGCTCTTAACTTCACACATTAGCGCGAACGCCTTTGAAGAACAAGATCAAAACAGAAGCAGTTATCGAACATTGACACGAATCTTTTAATTTATCACCCTGCAATTCTTCCTAATTTCGCCTTGCGTGCCAGTGAGCACCTCGATCAAACCCATGCGCACCATCGCGGCCGTAAACCTCCGAGCCCAAGCGCTGGGGTGGTTCGCATTGTCCTTCACTAACCCCCTTGTCAATGACGCATCCCACAGCACTTGGTCCGAATACAACAATCCCTTGTCACTCTTTAAGTTGTGGTAGTAAGCATTATCGAGTACGTTCGGCGTCACCGGATCGAATGGTACGATCGGGTCGGTGGGGCCGTTTCGCGGGCACTTGGTCTTCAAAAGATGGGCATAATTAGGATTAAGGGAAGGATCTTGTGAATAAGTCGAGTTGAAGGAGTAGAGTCGCTTCGTGAATTGGGAGCAATGAGAGTCCCCGATGGAGTGAGCTCCGGAGAGAGTCACCATGTCTCGGAGCGAAAGCCCTTTCTTCGCAAAGTTCGCTTCGAGTTGCACAGCATCAAAAAATGGGCCGGGGAGGTTTTTGATCACCTCCGACGCGAGCGAGACTCTCCCATCCCGCCTCCCGCTAGGGACGGCATAGTGAAAGCCTCCGGCAGCTCGAACACCATCACGAGCGGCGAAGGCCACAATGTCGGCACATGAGACGGTGTTAGGGCATTGGGCTTCAATCTTGGCCTTGGCATCGTCGATCACCTCAAAGCCCCCGATGCCGAGGTTTCCCATGCTATCTTTCCCCGCGGTGTTCCCTTTGGTCGAGTTGAGAAGAATGGACCCGTCGCAACCCTGAGTACTAGAAGACCGTACGTCACACCATAGAAATATCCATTTTTTACATGATTATTTATAATTAGATCTAGGAACATCTATGACAGCTTTATTTAGATATCCATTTAGAGCTTGTGACATCAATCATGCAAACCCCACTTCTAAGTTCCTAGGATTAGTTATTCAAATGAAAGCTGGCCCATGTATGGGTTTTGCGAAAAAAGTGGATCAATATGCAAATATAATAGACATTGCAAGAGAATACTTAAAAGGTGTGTTTAGTTCGATTTTTTAGAAATGTTTTTTGTAAAAATGCAAAGACCTTTGGGTTAAAAGGATTTTTCAAAATACAAGTACTGTTCGATAAAGTGTATTTTAAAAACACGTTGAAAAGAAATTTTAATAGAAATACTATATGGTACAAATTATACTTTGTAAATGGTTTTTGCTAATTTTTTTTTATAAAAAATCTCAAATTATTTGTCGGTGGAACTCAGTCACCACCATTGAGAGTGGTAGTGGCTCACCAACTACTCACCGATGGCACGCCGGTTGCTCGTTGGTGGCTGAGGCAAAAATTAGGGCTTTCAAGAACATTTTTGGAATTATGAAAGTTGAGCGATGGTAAAGTTGGAAGGAAAAATGTCTATTTGAATTTTGGAAACATAACATTTTAAAGTATCTCCAAACTTAATTTGCGTTAAATGCCTTTAAAGAGCTTTGAAGGTGCAAATTGCATCTCCTCAAAGTGCCCAAAATTTTTTGCCAAACAGTATTTGCATTTGCCCAAGAAGTTTTGCAATTGCTAAACCAAACACACTTGTAATGATGTTGCACATAAAATGCTTGAGTTAGAAAATTACTCTGACAAAACAGTCATGGAAATGGAGCCTAATGAGCGGAGCAACAGCTCCAGGGTCCGCAGCTAGAGCCTTCTGTACTGACTCTCTCACCATGGCCTCAGCAGATGGGCATTTCTTCTGATAAAACCCAACCTTCAATGGACCTGAAATTGGACCCAACCGAAAACAAAAAGTTATGACCAAGACAAGAAAATCAACAATATATCAACTCAAACGCACGTGTTGAAACTGCTAGCATAAGGGAAAATGAAATCGGACCTGAAATTGCAGGTGAAATTAAACAGATCACCAAAACAAAGCTCAAGTAAGCGCTCGAGCTTGCCATTGATACAGATCAGCCAAAAAAGGAGCAATTTCACTCAGAATCTTAGAACTACAATGACTAGGGTTCTTCAAGATAGAGAGGAGAAAATGTCAAGTGTGGATGACACGAGCCTTGGCTGTAATGGCCCTTTTTATAGCGACCTAGTTGCAGACACTTTGACGGTGGGAAACCAAGGAAGATGCTCGAAGAGGAAAAGTCCATTGAAGCTTCGTGTCATGAGCTGTCTTTCAGAATTTCAAGAAAAAAAGTACGACAACATGCACTTAGATTAGACTTAAAAAGTGGAAGGCGTGTGGCCTCCACATGACTCCCTTTACAAAAGCACACGCCTCGTTTATTTTATAAGAGGGAAATGCGAAGCAAAGTTTGATTTGTGAAGTAATCTTACATCTCGTCCCTTGGATTTTTCTCCTCAAACTTTATAGAAAATCGATTCATTCTAAGTTTACTCTTCCCAACTTACCTAAAGACGACAAAGGGTACATTTATTTATTCGTTTATTTAGCTAGTTCATCGAACATGTAAGGACATTTCAGCTTTATTTATTTTCGTTTACCGTGCCAATTAGTCAAATTCAACTGGGGGGCAAGGAATGTTAAGACAGGGGGACGTATAATTGACCTTAATTATTGCGTGACATCTAGCTATGGACCATGGTTTTATATTTTCAATCCATTGACTAGATGTTTCTAGAGACTTATCATGCTACTATTATTGAAATCCACTAATGGTATGCTTTGATACCGTCAATTAAGTGCTGCTGAGGTTTGATAATATCCTTCTACTAGTTGTTGCAGTGATAACATGATGGAAAGTCAATAGCTCATCTAGGACAAAAACTATGGGAGATTTCAAGTCCAATTCCCATCAACATATCTAATTGAATATATATTCACTCAAAAGGTTGAAACAACAAGTTATTAGTGAACCAAAACATATTAATTGTTCCATCTTACACCACATTCTTGATATAGGACTTCTTAAATTTATGCTTAGAGAAAGAATCAATAGGTTGGCTGGGCACTCTTTTCTTTGCGAGGTCATTGAGATAAGATTTTTATTTATCAAAATTTCTCCGAAAAATAAAAAGGTAATCATGTTTCGCTAAATAGGAGTAAATTCGAATTACGACAACACTGCATTACAAATTACAGCCCTAGCCCACAGAAAAATGAATGTAACTCAACGTCAAACCTTTCGGCTGCGAATGGTGCGATGGGAAAGTGAACGTATCTTTGAAGGAAAGGCGTAATTAAGCTTTGAGAACTTTCCACGCTTTTTCATTCTTCACGACCGGCTTTCAAGCTTTCTTAACACACGACAATTTTCCAACCCAAAAGCTTAATTTAAGCGCAAGCCGCCCAAATATTGTAATGAACGAAGAATTGGCGATTGAAGAATGCGGACATAAACTCTGCTGATGTATGTGGAAGTTTTCAATCCAAATTTTTAAAAGATTGTAATTCGATTATTTTCATTTTGTATTTGTTTGATCCATGCTGCTCGTGTTACTGCTTCGACCGCATAAATTTGGGATCGGAGCGGAAAAGATCGTCGGAGAGCACAGCCAAGTTTAGTTGTGACGGCTCTGAAACATACAATACATTACAATCTCCAAAATTTGCGTAGAGCTCTTCCGTAAGTACATTTACAAGGTCATATAAATCATACAATCTTGTAAAAATGTCAAAATTGTTTCAAAAGCTAACATCATTAGCCACTCATGCCAAACGAATATTTTACAGGGAGCCGACAAGGAATTCCATTAATAACTGGCTATTTTGACCCTTTGGAGGCAAAAGAAAATGATAAATCTCAAACCTTGGTGAAGGGCATCGCCACCTTTCTTTTTCTAAAGTACGTTTAACAAATTGGAGACTTCCATAGGGCAATCAGCATCCTCAGAAAACTGAAAAACCTAATGCTTTTACTGCATAAATATAAGAGATAACGACCCTAAGTATGCCAGACGGATCATACCCGATTCAAAAGTAGCCAAAGATGTGACCAAAGATGACCAGCAATTGAAGTTCTGAAGGACAGTTTTGGCCTCTTGTTTGGAGACGATGCCTCAGCTGACTGCTGCTACGGCATGAGGCGATTGAATGGCCACTACAGGGTAGCATCGGCTACAGAGCGTCGGGTGCTCCGGAAAGAACCGACTTTGGGTGAGTAGTTCCAACATCTCTCGCATTTGGATCCCTCTGCTTTGGAGACACCAATCCAGACTTTCCTGCCATTAATCTCGCACTCTCCAGAGTAAGGAACATCGGCAGTCAGTTCATCACCCAGAGACGGAATTACCTCTGCCTGTATGTGCAAAATGTACGTTACTCTGAGTGTGGACGACAGCTCAAGTTTCATCGGTACAGGGATAGTGTACTTATGCACCGTCAGTCTAAGCAATTTTTATCCCAAATGAAGCAGATCATTTGCCGATAAAATGGAAACCAAACACGCAAATTGTGGCAACTGACCCACAAATTATCGATATCAGAGTTAAGATCAACAGAGTAAAGCATACCTGAGAAGTTATGAAGATGCGATGCAAGTTGTCCGCATCGTTCATGGCTGTGCTCATTTGGCATAATAGGGAGGCAAGATTTACATCGGAGGTATGTAAAAGAACTTTAGCCTCTAAGCTCGAACCAATCAGTTTTCCACCCCGAGCAACTTCCAGAACCTTATTTACCTCTGTCCTTAGCTGGAGATTGGATGCAGAATAATATCAGAGGAAGAACTGAAGAACGTCTAGCTGGACATCTTAAAACATATCCTATTTGGGGAACTAATATTCCTTTCTCTCACTTCAGAAATTATTAATATTCACACAAACACGTCCTATTTGGGTAAAACCGAGATGCTGATTACCTCAAGAATTTCTGCCCAAAAATTGACTTCTTCAGGCAATAAAGCAAGCCATTTTTCATTCCCAGCAGGCCATCTAGAATCGAAAACAAATTTGGCAACAGAACCATCTTCATTGGTGTATGGAAACGGAAGGTTCTGCCATGCATCCTCTGCTAAGTGAGGCAATATAGGCGCTATAACCCTCACAAGGGAAAGCAGATGCTCTGCAAGAACTGTCTGACAACTTCTCCTCGTAAAACTCTCCATGCCCCTGTAAAATTAACCACTTAGAAAGAAAGACATTCATAGTCCAATGTCAAAAGTAATATGCAACCTTCAAAACCTAAGCATATGGTATAAATGAAATTGCTGAACTTCACATTGCCAAAAGCATGATATCCTTGCATATGAATCAAACTAAAATAAGCACCGTTACACAGTATCGTGGAAGAAATCAGAAATACATTGGGCTAAGTGCTGAAATCTTTCTTACAGAAAAAAAGAGGAGGAGGTTACCCAACATAAAGTCGATCCTTGGCAACATCAAAATAAAAGTTTGATAGGTCGACAATTACAAACCGCTGTATGATCTGAGAAATGGAAAATCAAAGACATTAAATCAACGATAAAAAATGTTGCCACAGCACAAAGGATGATTTGACATCCTTAGGCATTTATTACTCATTCTAATAAAGATTTTAAGCTTGATCAATATCAAAGGCATATCAAACTAATAAAAAAAAAATGCATCACTAAGAAGTTTAAGCAAAAGAAAATATCATTAAGAATCTAAAGTAGATCCCTGATGACATAACTCCAATATAAGAGTGGCTCAATAAGAAAGAAACCTGGAAAATTTTGAAGAACTGATAATTGTCATAACTCTCTTTAATGTTCTTCACAACATTTTCAAGCTGATATAATGCATGCCGGTCAATCATTGGAAGTTCATGGTAAGAAACAGCATCTTCAGCCTGGCAATGACACGATTCAGCTTGAGAAAATAGAACCAACTTAAAGGAGGAGATAAATGCTCTTTGAATGATCATCCTATCCCGAAATGATGATATACTAGATATTAGATAACATACCAAGATTGAGATATACCTTCCAATCATGCAGATTCCCTAAGAGGTATCTCAATGTCCCCCGCAACTTTCTATAAATGTCAGACATTTGGCGGAGAATCTGAGGACCAATCATCACATCTCCAGTGTAATCTACACTAGAAACCCACAACCGCAGAACATCTGCTCCATATCCAGGTGCTTCCTGCCAACAGAAAATCAAACTCTTAGCTCAACAAAAAATAACAGGCATATCCAGGAAAAGACTTTAGAGACAAACCTTTTGGTTTTTCCCTCCTTCAATCACAGTGTACGGGTCTACAACGTTACCCAAAGATTTGCTCATCTTCAAACCTCTCTCATCAAGCACAAACCCATGAGTTAGGACACTGTTGTATGGAGCCCTTCCTGTACATGCAGAAGAAAGTAATTCACACAGGCCTAATGTCCTTGACAGAATTCAATAGAGGGTAATCAGTGTGAACTAGTGACACAAAAAGATTCTGTCATCTAACTTCCCAACAGAAGCACATATATTTTGTAATTGAATGGACCGTAATTAAATGCATATAGAAGCCAAGATAAAAGAAAATTAAAGAACACTCCAAGAACAAAAGTGCCTGTTCATTACCTTTCGTAGCAATACTTGTCATCAAGGAACTCTGAAACCAGCCACGATGCTGATCTGTACCTTCAAGGTACAAGTCTGCAGGGAAGTTAAGGCCCGCCCTTTTCCCCAGTAAAGCTGCCCATGAAGAGCCTGAAAAGGATACAAGGGATAAAGCATCATCATTTGCTCATGCGGAGAAGTATTCTACAATGAGTGTAGCATTTTTCAGTTGAAGATAAAGCACGAAAAAGGTTACTGGTTGAGTGCTTCTCTTAAAAATAAGAGACATGCATGAATGCTTAGGGACATGTGGAAGAATCAGTTCAACCACTACACTATACTTAGCCAACTAATACTTCAGAAGCTTCTAAGAGCTACCACAGTTTGATCAGAATTTTCCAGATATGACCTCTATTACTTCACCCTATATATAAACAACCAACTCTAGTCCAACCCAAAGTGACCATTACACTTTTTATTGAAGTATTGTCTACTGTTTTAAGATCAACCTCTCACCCATCTCACTCTGCCACTAACATGAATGAGGTACCATCACCAACGTTTTCTAACTAATAATCATCTAGCAGAGGACATCAGAACCACAATGTTGGTATATCAAAATTGCTGAAGGTTCCTCAATGGAAAACACATGTTTAGCCTCCAACAACAAAGGTTAAGGTGGATAATCACTTCATGAATCAACCAAAAGTTGAATCCTCCCATTTCTACCTCAATGCACTCCGATTAGCAACAAAGTAAATAAAAAAGAAATGTCACAAGCAAAATACCCGAGTCAAACCAGACATCCATTGTATCAGTGCCCTTTTCATAGTCCGATGCTTTATCACGATATCTTTCTGGAAGTAGATCCTCTACTTTCATATACCACCATGCGTCGCTACCCCTTTGGGCTATTATGCCTGCAATCACACTTCGTCTTGTTAACCAACATTTAGAAAGACAGAAATGCATTGGCAGTAGGAATGTAAATGTTCAGTCTTGGCATAAAAAGTGGGATGTTAATACATAGTACGCAATAGTAATAAAAACATCAGGCATAAACATATAAAGAAAGAGAGCAATCGATGTTGTCACTTTCATAGTTTCTTACATTTAATATGATTAATAGTCTCTTCATTCATTAGAGGCTCCTTGGTTTGTTTATCATAAAAGACTGGAATGGGTACACCCCATGTCCTTTGCCGAGAAATGCACCAATCCGAGCGGCTAGAAGTCATTGCCGAAATTCTGTTCTCAGCCTGACAGAGTACCAGTCAAAGGATAAAAAGTTCGCACTGCAGAAGTTCATCTTATTTCAAAGCGATACAGAATAATCATGCAGAAAGAACCCTCTACGATCGCTACCTGAGGTGGAATCCACTTGACGTGCCCAATTGCATCCATAGCAGCCTGACGAAACCCTTCCACAGAAGCAAACCACTGCTCAGTTGCCCTAAATATAATAGGCTTTTTTGTTCGCCAATCATATGGATACTTGTGTTCTGCACAAGAGAAAAAGGCAATATGCGAATTAAAAGTGTCCTTTGCAAACTTGTAACAGGAAAGTTTCCAGATTTGAATAATAAATCACTGTATCGGGAGAAGGAACATCACTTACGATATGATTCTTCCATGAGAATGGATAACTGTCCATCCAAGTGGTCCACAACAGCAGTATTACCATCCCCAAGTACGTCAAGTCCACTAAACTGTCCAGCTTCTTCAGTGAACTTCCCATCATCACCTACAGGGGAAAGAATAGGAAGTCCATATTTTACGCCAGTGACATAATCTTCTTGACCATGACCCGGAGCTGTATGGACCAGTCCAGTTCCAGATTCTGTTGTGATATAATCTCCTCCAATGACAACTGGGCACTCCCTCTTATCTATGGGATGGATATACCTGTATCCACATTAAGATATACTGTGTTAACATCCCCTTTAGTAGAGTCCTTATGCAGAAGTGCTAGTGTAGGACAATCCACTTCGACTCATTTTCATAGTTTACATATTTTTGTGTTACCTCTTCTTTCTACCATGTATATGTCAATGCATTTTCTAATGATACGTAAGCAAGGTATTTATGGTCTTTTATAGAGAATATAGATCATAGAGATTTATAATCAATCATTTATAACTTGAGAAGGAACCATAGTATTGCATTGCTACAAATATGGGTAATAGAAAAGAATAAGACATGCATTTGGAAATTCATGAATCTACCAAATAAACAATTGGAGACACTCAATAGATTATGTTCCAATGTCTAAGATACTAATCCTTAAAATTCATTACCTAAATGTGAAGCTGAAATGATTGGCACTTTCTTGGATTTCAAAAATTTATAATACTAAGATGAACAATATCCAATTCAAGACATCATCATTCAACAACCTGCAGTTTTCAAGATCAGAACCCAAAAGAACTTTCTTCACGGAAAGCTTCACACCCCATTTCACTTCTAATGCTGGCACAAGATCCGATGCCACAACAAGAAAAGGCCTCTTCTCTCCCTTCATAACCTGTCCAAGTCTGCGTCTTTTATCTTCCTTAGGTACAGCAGTGTCCCCTAGAGGGGAATGTACTTCAACTATAGCATATTGAAGTTTACCATTCACAGCAACCGCTGCAAACAACAAGCATTCAGCATGTTCACCAACCAATGCAGAAATGGCATAAAACCAAGGGAACTATTGATGGCAGAAGAAGTTGACTTTAATTTGATATTTGCAGGATAAGAGAGCCAGAACAATTTGAGAACTTACAGTCAAAATGGTGAAGCAAATCATCAAGTTTTGCATTAAACCATCATAAAGAATGATAAAAGTGATTCTGAGAGTAAAAAAGGGCATCACAAACCCACTTGACACGGTATTAAGTGCTGTCTGAACGGATCAAATTACTAAGACCCATATGTAGCCGAGCAATTCCTCAACCCCCCAACCCCAAAAAGAAACAACAACAACAAAAGAAAAAAAAAAGCCAACCCCAACCCCAAACCCCCTTCTCTCCCACCCACATGAAGTCTAAATCTGTTCACAAATTAACCTGACATCAACTAGGTGAATTCAAGCAATCACCACATTGAGATAAACCCCAAGTATGAATCTACAACTCCAAGAAGTCCTCATCACTCCCTTTCTGCACCTTTAGAGTCGAGATTCATAACAGAATGCCCTGAGGGTACCTGCATTAGCTGGAATCGTCCACGGAGTTGTTGTCCAAATAGCCAAGCCCAGGTCAGGAAGGAATTCACTGATTAAGTTACTGGATGATGGCGAGGCATTGACTAACTTGAAAATGGCATATATACTTCTTGAGACGTGCCCTTCAGGATACTGCAAACATTTTCCAGTTTAGCTACAGAGCTGTTTCAGAAACATACTAAACTGAGAAGTTGGTGGTGGTGTCCATTCAATTGAGAACAATTACTATGAATAAATAGATAGATTATCTGAACACCGTTCATTAATAGCATAGAATAATGTTTTATAGATAACACCAAAGAGTAATGTTAAACCATCACTACCTTTAGACGTGAGGGTTTAAGGAAACTGTAGATACATCCATACTCCATGCTTGTGCCTGTGCACAACATGCAACACACATGTGCACGCGCATGCACCCAGAGAGAGAGAGAGAGAGAGAGTTTTTACCTCCAACTCGGCCTCTGCAAGAGCAGTACGTGAAGATGGGCTCCAATGGACCGGTTTTCTGCCTCTATAGATGTAACCTCGAAGGGCCATTTGGCCAAAGACTTCGATCTAGCAGTGACGGAATGCAAGCCTTTGTTAGAATCGGAATTATAGAGGAGAATAATTGGCTTATCCAATGCATTTTTTGAAAAGATAGTCATAGGAAGGAACATGTTTTTCCCTTTCATTTTCCAGGTAAATGTTGCAAGTTTGAGATTGTGACATTTCTCTAACCACACCAAGCCGATAGCAGTGGGCTTCCAAGACACGCGTAGTCTCAATAATTTATAAATTGTCAAACTGCAGTGTGTCAGCTCAGCAGTACACACCAATCTAGATGTTTCAATCAAACTGGCCAATCACCAGCCAACCAACCAAGAATCATGACTACAGGATAGAGGTATCACACACTAGAAGGCTAGGAATACAGACATATCAGCATAATACAGGTGATTTCTACATAAAAATTAGTCGATAGACTTAATTTATTAGCCTTATCATCAATTAGTGAAAAACCAAAGTAAGGATTGAACAAAACAATTACTTATGGTCATACTAATCTATTTAGGATTTCGAGACTAACATAGGTTCTCTCAAGTTCATTCTGGCCCTAGCCTTTAAGTTTAACCTCAGTGTCAAGCATAAAACGTGTCCCAGCCAAAGAATCATTCGCACAGTGGCATCTGCATCAAGCAATTGTCGAGTACTCCTTTACAGGCACAAACTGGTAGAAAAGTAGGATCAGCATAAGCCATCTACAAAGTGGACATGTGGATTAAGCAAAAAAATTATCCTAGCAAAAGGATACAGAAGATAAAAAAAGAACAAAGAAATTCAACAACAGAAACTGACAAAGAATCAGTTTGAATATCTACCTGAGAAGCTTCATACTCAGGATCAAGAGTGAGGTAAGGGTTATTCCAGGCAGCCCACACCCCATATCGCTGCAATTATGACATAAGATACATTTCATGAAAAAGCTTCTCCCACAATTGTGCAATTTCCTTAAGAAAAAGTAGCTCCTTTCCATCGAAACGTAAACTAGCTCCATCAGATAATGGATGAACAATCAGAGCAAGAATTAAGCAGGGACTGAGCTTAAGGCTTCAGACCTTGAATGATGCCATCTGAGTTTTAACAGTGGACTTGGCAAATTTCGCTGCCTTTTCTCTCAACTTAATTGGAGTGAGGTCTTTCCTGGCATCTTTGTCTAATGACTGTAGCACTACGATGAAGGTATAAATGAATGTGTGTCACTAGTCAGAAGTATTTCACATACACAAATACAAGGTTGTGCTCCACATATAACTGAAGTATACAGATATAACTTAAAAGTACATGCCTTTTAGTTCAATTGGTAGGCCATGGCAATCCCAACCAGGAACATAGTGTACTTTATAATTCTGAAGAAGCTGCAAAAGAAAACAAACAAAAATAAAATCATCACAAGTCCAATTGGAACAGAAATACAGGATCTTTGAACTTATGCAGAAACTAAAAGCAATGGGACGCAGAAGGTTGTTCTTCTTTATTTTCCTGAGATAAGACCAACATATCCTTCCACTCAAAATGATCTGATCCATCATAACAAACCATCATTTACAATGAAGTACTCATTGCTCATTTGATAAGACTAGTTAACCAGCCTCCTAAAATTCTTTGTCAGAGAATCTCATTTATTTTCACTGTAATCTTTACTAGATGGGGCTCTACACAACCCAAACCTGACTGGGTATATTAATCTTGTAAATTTAAACTTTGCCAGATCTTGAGTAAGGCTATCAAAAATGAGTTTGAATCCAGGGCTAGTACTTACAGATACCGGAGATATAATTGCTTAGTTCCATTTTAAAGCTAAGCATCATGGTCACGTAAAAGAAAAAAGAAAAAGGACAACATATCAGTTTAGAAGATGAAAAACATAAGTTTGTGAAGCAATGAAACATACCTTATATCGGTTAATTATGTCCTTCAAAATCTTATTTAACGCATGACCCATATGCAGGTCACCATTTGCGTAGGGGGGCCCATCATGAAGCACAAAACTTTCCTAATCAGCAAGGAAAGGCAACCTAATAAGTAGAAAATAGAAAAGGGAGGGAGAAAACAATTCATGAGTGAGTATAGAACCCACCCCACTGTTTCTGCTGACAATCCTTTCGAACACCTGGTTTTCGTCCCACGATTTCTGTATTTCTGGCTCTCTAACAGAAGCATTTGCTCTCATCCCAAAACTCGTCCTAGGAAGAGCAACTGTGTGCTTGTATTTGCCCTCATCTTGCTTACCCCCTAAAAAGTTTCCAATTGAGAAAGAATAATTATAACTTGGAGTTGTATCTCAAAACTCAATAATAGCACAGCTTAACAATCAGATGAAACTCGTCCAAAGACTGCATATCACAGACCAAATGTTCAAAATGATTTCCGAGACAAATCAATCCCGCAAATTTAAAACGCTCCAAGTACCTTCAGCAGCTTTCTTGGCTGCCATAACTGGCCCTCGAGACCTCCGCTTCGACGAAGGCACATCGGCACTTGAAAAACTACAAAATCTTAGCCTGCCCAACAACGAAAAATCTTCGAGAGAAGAGCTTGCCCTTAAGTAAAACAAGTTGTTGACCGAAGCCGTCTTCCCCAAACAACTGTAAGTCCTTTGAGTGAGAACCTGACCGTACACAACAAGCTTTGTCAGTCGCAACAACAACAAACGCCACCCAGCAGCGGACCCAATCGCCACAACTTCAACAGCCGAAGCAAACTCCCCATGGGCAAAAATGATACGCGCATTATTCTTTAAAAGCATTAAGAGAAGAAACTTCATCACCAAATAGAAAATTTAATGAAAACCAACTGAACCCATCTCAGAGAGCAAGAAAAAGAACTCAATCCCTCCAACAATTTCACCTAAAGCAACCATCTTTCAACATCCCCAGCCACTACATACAAAACCCAAATGCCTCGAACTCCAGACGGACCAAGCAAGTCGCACGAGCAACGAAGATTTCAATATCCCCAGCCACTACATACAAAACCCAAATGCCGCGAACTCGGGACGGACCAAGCAATTCGCACGAGAGCAACGAAGAAAAGAGCTGACCTTGTAAGGAGAAGCATGAATCACGACCATCTTGGGCTGCTCTCGGATTGGATGAAGCGGAGTTGAAACGAGTGCTTCTAAAGCATTGAAGCATCGAAGCAGGACGGCCTTTCGGCTCTGGGATTGAGTCGGGGAAGTGGATAAAACGCTGAACTCAAACCTCAGACGACGCCACAGGACAGCCTTTGGGTTTGAGGTTCATGGCTCTCAATTTCTCATAAGGGCTCCTACGCTGTCTTAGCGTCTTAGGTAGGTTTTGTAGATTTTCATTTCGCGAGTGAAACTAACAACGCCTTAAAAAATTCAAACTTTCCAGATATTAATTAGTGTAAAATTATATGTGAATTTTCTCTTAACTTAAGGATTTCTTTCCATTTTTTAATTTTCAGAGGAAAAAAACCATTTTGATCAAATTATTTACACTATCTTTCGAAAGAAATCTCTTCTTCTTCTTTTTTTTTTTTGTCTCTAGTTTAAATTATTTTTCTCGTCAATTAGCTTTTTGTTAAATGCTATTTTCAAATTCAATCACCACCCATTACTTTAAGGAAAAAAAATTATTGAGACTACTTTGGAAAAGACGCATAAAGTGATTCGGTGCTATCGACACTCAATTTCTCATGAGGGCTCCTATGTTGTCTTTACTTCTTGTGAACGTTTTGTAGATTTTGATTTCACGAGTGAAACTAACAACACCTAAAAAAATTCAAAATTTACAGATATTAATTAGTGGGAAATTATATGTGAATTTTCTTTTAACTTAAGGATTTCTTTACATTTTTTTAATTTTAAGAGGAAAAATAAAAAAGTAAGCAAAAAACCATTTTGATAAAATTATTTACACTATCTTTCGAAAGAAAGCTCTTCTTTTTTGTCTCCAGTTTAAATTATTTTTCTCATCAATTAGTTTTTATCAAATGATATTTTCACATTCAATCACCACCTATTTCTTAAAAAAAGAAAAAACAAAAACTACTCAAACTACTTTAAAAAGCACGTGTAAAGTGATTTGGTGTGATTGACATTCAATTTTGTCTTTGCTTCTTGTGAGGGTTTTGCAGATTTTGATTTCATGAGTGATGCCATCAAAGCCTTAAAAAATTCAAAATTTACAGATATTAACTAGTGGAAAATCATATGCGAACTTTCTTTTGACTTAAGGATTTCTTTCCATTTTTGAATTTTTAGAGGAAAAATAAAAATAATAATAATAAGCAAAGAACTATTTTGATCAAATTATTTACATCATCTTTCAAAAGAAAGTTCTTCTTTTTTTGTCTCAGGTTTAAATTATTTTTCTCGTCAATTAGTTTTTGTCAAATGCTATTATCAAATCCAATCACCACCCATTACTTTAAGGAAAAAAAAAACTACTCACTCCTTTAAAAAACATGCATAAAGTGATTTGGCATTATTGACACTCAACTTCTGATAAGGGCTCCTACATTGTCTTTGCTTCTTGTGGAGGTTTCGTAGATTTTGATTTCATGAGTGAAACTATCAACGCCTAAAAAAATTCAAAATTTACAAATATTAATTAGTGGAAAATCATATACGAATTTCCTTTTAACTTAAGGATTTCTTTCCATTTTTTAATTTTTAGAGGAAAATTTAAAAAGTAAGCAAAAAACTGTTTTGATCAAATTATTAACGCTATCTTTCAAAAGAAAGCTCTTGTTTTCTTTCTCCAGTTTAAATTATTTTTCTCGTCAATTAGTTTTTGTCAAATGCTATTTTCAAATTCAATCACCACTCATTACTTTAAAAAAAAAAAAAACTAGTCAAACTCCCTTAAAAAACACGCATAAAGTGATTTGGTACTATTGATATTTAAAGTTGGTCATACTATCGTGTGCCGGTCAAGAGGGCTAATATAAGTCGGGCAAAATCACATGTACGTATCATTGGGATATTAACATAGTCCAAAAATTAAGGTTCAATGATTGATAGCAAGTCAAGAAGCTTCCACGTGACTAATTGTTGAAATATGATGGAAAATATTGGATTGCCACCCAAATAAAGCTGGCAGGAAATTTTGAATGAAAACATTTTAAAATATTCTAAGAAACGTCAAGGGAGCACACAGTTGAAAAAGTGGTTACCACCCAAGTACCCAGTCATGGAATTTGTGTCAATAAACCAAGAAAAGTAGAGCTCAATCAAGGCAGTTACAAAGGAAATGGGCGAGTTCGTTACAAAGAAAAAAGGATGTGCCTAAAGTTGGAAGCAGTTACTAGAAGATGGACAACTGTTCAGCGATTTCCAAATCTTTATAAATATCCCACTAGTTCAACGAGAAAGGGCCCCAAGAACAATACATCAAATGTTATCTCTTTATTTATGCATTATTTTAGTTTTATTTAGTAGAAGCTTTTAGATTCCTGTCATCGATTAGATTCGGAGAGTGTATATATACTGGTGTGGCATCATTGATTAAATTACAACGTTGTATCTCTAGCTCAATGTCATCGATTAGATTCCGATATTGTGTTTTCGATCCAGTCATATTGTCATTGATTAAATTTTGGCACTATGTCGTATTATTTTAGAGTTATGCCGTCAATTAGATCCTAGCATAGTTTAAATTGGGTCCTAAAGTTAGTAGATCGATCAGTAAGGTTTTACAATACTGTTTGAAATTAGAAATTCAATATCTGTATTGCATTTGATATCCTCTATCTGAAATTAGCACAGAACATTTGTTCTTGTTAAATAAAAGCCGAGACTAACATTCGGTAAAAAAATTTTGTTGTGGGATCAAAACCGACAAAATAATTGTTAAATACCAACACTTAACGAGACCTTATAACAAAAGCCCAAATGAAAACAAGGCTCAATGAACATTAGACATTACTTGTTGCATATGACACTATTATATTCAATATTCACGGATGTCAAGTTATTCAGAGCATCCCTAAATTAAATGGAGAACGAGCAAAATAAATTATTGCTTTCAACTAAGAGACTTACCATTTCAGAGGATAATGAATGAAGAAACCCCCACATAACCTAAATTTCTTACTATATATGCATCGTTGTCAAGAGGTTATTTTCCAATGGAGATTTCGGTGGAATTGGCCTGGCTTTTTATCACGCTTGTTCTTGCTATGAATAAGAAAGGCTTTACAAGGACTATAAGTTTGCTGTGACTAGCCTTGAGACGTTTCTTTTTCTTTTCTTTTTTAATGTTTTGTAGCCTGGACATCATGTTACCAGATCTCCATCCGCCGTAAGAGTTCACCAACTTCTCTCTTCCCCTTATTACATAATATTAAGCTGCAATTCTTGGATTTTAGGTGTCTTCAAACCTCATACGGGTGAGGCCCCTATCAATTCTTGGATTTTTCCTTCTCCAGTTGTTAATAATAGCCAAAATAAACAATATTTGTGCTTGAATGTCCGGTCATCGAATAGTCAAATAAGTTCCAAAAATTATGGGAACCCCAATGTTTTCATCCTTAATTTGACAAGAAAGATCAACCTACATTTACTAATGGACCATCTCCTGCACGCCTTCGGACCCGACTGGGCTCCCCCTATCGACACACGACAGGGCCCGCGGCCCATCTGACCAATGTTTGGAACTCACCGGGCTACCAACAATTTATACTAAGAATTGGAGGGGTGCGCCAGGCCGAGGCAGTAGTGCAACGCCAAGGCGACGCGCGAGAGACCCAGTAGCAAGCTACTGTGATGGACTCTCCCCCTGAAAAGATTAATTTAATATCATGTGGACCGATGGCCCACGTATCAGATATTAAACTGATAAAAACAGATACTACACTTGATCTTAGCCAAAAGGCCGAGAAAGGTATGCTTTGACTCGTCTCATCCCTCGCTTCTTATACTAGTGTCCAAGTTGTCAGCCTCTTCTACAATTGATGTGGTATTAATCAAAGCTCTCTCTAACCATCGTAGGCTCGCTCCGTCTGTTCTCAGGTGAGGGGTACTCATTGGGTGGGTCTTCGATTTTGTTTGGCTTGGTGGTGTTTCTTCGCAAACTTTGATTGTGTTTAGTAATCAGGATAAAATGTGGAATATGATAAAATTTATTATATTTTGTGTCTAGTATCTACTCAATATAGGATAAAGTCGGATATAAATTATATATAGATCAAATAAAATTATCCTATAGGAGAGATGTGATAAAGGCGAATAGGATTTTTAATATTCATAATAAGAAAGTTTTTTTTCTCAAATAACAAATGTCTTAAATTAACAAATTAAAATTATATTTCAATATAAACAACTTTTGAATTCTAATATAAGAAATTCAAAATAAAAAAAAAAAATTAAATTTTAATGTTTAAAATTTAATCTTATTTTAATTTATATATTTGAATTTAATTTTATCTTATAATATAAATTCAATATAAAAATCAGATTACAATGGAGCGGTATCATGCCGATCGTAATTGAGTGCTAACTGAGTCTCCTGAAGGGACCATATGAGCTTTGCTACTTCAAAGCCTACTAATTTAGACGACTAAAGCAAAAGTTAATATGACTCCAGGGTGAGGTTTCTCTTATATATCTTTGCTCTTGATGATTTTTCTAGCCCAGGTCAAATGACTCATTGTGGATATAAGAATACCCATTTCTTTCTATCTTTCAAAAAATTTAATCAAATGATAACGATTTTTTCCAACACTGGGAATTTAGCTAATTTTTCGAGGGTGGTCATGGAATAACGGTTCCATGCATCTTCGGGACAAGCACCAATTTTACCATTTCAGTTTCATCTTTGCATATTTAATAACAAATGTGCCTGTATAACATAATTATATTTTTAAATAATTTTTTGGAGTATGGAATAATAGAACACTGCGTTCGTAAGTAATCATATATGTCACAATGACAATAATCATGACACTTCTGTTGATCTATCTATTGACTGATGAAACCGGAAACCAAACAGCGGTCCCTTCAACGAGGCCCAGCCCGGCGGCATTAATCTGATGGGCTCGACCCAACCTAGCCCATCTGACCAGCTCAAAAAGCCTAGCTAATTCTCTCCTCAAGGAAGCCTGGCCTAACCCATCAATGCCAACCTCAGCCCACAATATTGTAAGACCCAATTATCTTAAATTGACCCAGACCCAGCAAGCAATGATGAAATTGGACTTGATTTGGTGGGGTACGCCAGGCCGAGGCAGCAGTGCAACGCCAAGGCGAAACTCAAGAGCCCCAGTAGCAAGCTACTGTTATGGACTCTCCCCCTAAAAAAATTAATTTAATATCATGTAGACCGATGGCCCACGTATCAGATATTAAACTGATAAGAACAGATACTACACTTGATCTTAGCCAAAAGGCCGAGAAAGGTATGCTTTGACCCTCCTCATTCTTGGCATCTTATACTAGGCATCCCAATTATCAGCCTCTTCTATAGTCTGATGTGGGATTGATGAAAGCTCTTCATTATTGTCAGCACACTCACTGCACACCTCTGTTCTCAGGTTGGGCGGGTGTTTGTTTGCTCCTCCGGAATTAAAGTTCTCCTCCTGATCGAGACTAATTGTCTTTTACTGATCTCATAGGATTGGATAAAAGCGGACACCTTTGGAGGCGAAGCACACTAAAAGAGGGAGATTTCAGATTGGATACTTAAGATTTAAGACGAGGGCTTCTAAAGCATCGAAGCATTGATGACTTAGTGCTTTTTGGATTTGAGTCAGGGGAAGTGGATAAAACATGAAGCTGAACTCAAACCTCAGACGCCACGGGACAGCCCTTGCGGTCCTGGGTTCTTGGTCCTCTTTCTTCTCGTATATGATTCTTCGGTTTTTTGTTCTATTCCAACTTTGACCCCCTCCAAATTGTCGAAATTTCTCATAAGGGCTCCTATGTTCATGTTGTCCTTGTTTTTTATGAATATTTTGTAGATTTTGATTTCACCAGTGAAACTATCAAGGCCTAAAGAAATATTCACATTTTATAAATAATAACTACGAGAAAATCGTATACATTTTTTTTTTTTTTTTTTGGGTTAATATCACAAAAAGCCCCAAACTAAAACGTCTATGACATATCTACCCATATTAGGACTATTAAAACTCTCAAAATGGTACACCCATAATACATTTACCCCAAAACTAATTTTTTGATAATGGAAAACCCTAAAATGGCCCTCCGTTAATTTCTATTAAATTTTATTATTAAAGTTACTAATATGGATGACACGGGATGATATGGTATCTAGATGTGATAAGTTCACGTGAAAATCCATGAGATAGATACTACAAAAAACCCCAAATTAATAAACTTATGGTAAATTCAATAATACACTTATGACAGATTTGGGATTTTTCATGGTATTAAACTTATGAATTTCCATGTAGACTTGCTACATCACAATACCATGTCACCATGTGTTATCCACATTAGCAAATTTAGTAACAAAATTTTGACAGAAATTGACAAAAGGTAAATTTATCACAAGTTTACCAATTTGATATTTTTTATAGTTAAAAAATTTGTTTGGGATAGATGTATCATAGGTTTATCATTTTTTGGTTTTATATGGTCAAAAAATGAAATGATAAATTTGTCACAAATATATCGATTTGAATTTTTTTGTGATACTAACCCATTTTTTTTAAATTAAAGATTTCTTTCCATTTTTTGAGTTTTTAGAGGAAAAGTAAAAAAGTAAGGAAAAAAACTGTCTCAATTGAAATTATTTATACCATCTTTCGAAAGAAAGCTCTTCTTTATTTTGTTTCCAACTTATATTATTTTTCTCGGCAAATAACTTTTTTCAAAGGCTTTTTTTAAATTCAATCAACACCCGCTACTTAAAACCAAAGAAAAGAAAATCTCCTTGGAACCCTTTACAAATCGTGCATAAAGTGATTTAGTGCTAAAAATACTAACACTTAATCGAGACCTTATAACAAAGCCAAAATGAAATCAAGGCTCGATTATCATTAGATATCGCTTGTCATATATAACACCGTACCATATGCAATATTCATGGATGTGAAGTTATTAAGAGCACCCCTAAATTAATATAAAGAAAAGAACATAACAAATTATCGCTTTCTGCTAATGACTTACCATTTTAGAGAAGAATGAACAAATAGAACCTCATAAACCTAACTCTCTTACCGTATAAGCTTCGTGGTCAAGAGGTTATTTTCCAATGGAGATTTCGGTGGGAATTAGCCTGGCTATTTATCATACTTGGTTTTGCTAGCAACAAGAAAGGCTTCATGAAGACTAGTTTTATTGGGATTTAGTGATGAGATGCATCGTCCATGTCATTATAGAAGCTCAGAGATGGAGAGCTGCTTTCTTCAGACCAGCTTGCGATGTGATGTCAACCAGAGGGGCCTGGCGTGAAAGTTCCACCATGAGATGTTTCCCTTTCTGATGTTTTGTAGCGTGGACATCACGTTAGCAGACGAAAGTAAGAGTTTAGAAACTTTTCTCTTCCACTTATGATATAAATATAATATGCAATTCATGGTTCGCTGCTAAATTGGTAAATGGTGGTTTGGTTCTTATATTTCTTCAAATCTCATACGGGTGAGGAGGCCCTATCAATTCTTGGATTTTTCCTTTCCTGGTTGTTAATGAAAGCATAAAAAAAATCCTTATATAATAAAGTAAATCAGTTTCATAAATTATGGGAACCCTAATGTTTTTATCCTTAATTGAAAATGACAACAAAGATCAACCCACACTTATTCACGGGCCGTCTCCAGCACACTCTCCGACCACCAAAGTGAGCCCATCTGACCGACACAGACCCAGCCCACCCGACCTTCGAATAGACCCCGACAAAACACTAGCTAGGTCCGACCATTTATACTAAGAATTGGAGGGGTGCGCCAGGCCAAGACAGCAGTGCAACGCCAAGGCGACGCGCGAGAGCCCCAATAGCAAGCTATTGTGATGGACTCTCCCCCTAAAAAAATTAATTTAATATCATGTGAACCAATGGCCCACGTATCAGATATTAAACTGATAAGAACAGATACTACACTTGATCTTAGCCAAAAGGCCGAGAAAGGTATGCTTGGACCTGCTTCATCCCTCACTTCTTATACTAGTGTCCAAGTTGTCAGCCCCTTCTACAATCGATGTGGGACTAATCAAAGCTCTCTATTACCATGCACACCTGCTCCCTTTGCTTTTGTTTGGCTTGGTGGTGTTTCTTCTTTGATTTTGTTTGGCTTGGTGGTGTTTCACGCTCTGGCTGCATTTAGAAAATTCAGAATATGATAAAATTTATCTTATTTTATATTTGGTACGTGCCCAAATATTAAAAATAAAAAAAAATCGGATATAAATGGAATATGGACAAAGATAAAATTAACCTGTAAAAAAGTGAGATAAAAGAGAATAAGATTTTTAATATCTACAATAGGAAAGTTTTTCTTAAATAACAATTTTTTTAAATTAACAAATTAAATTATATTTCAATATAAATAACATTTGAATTTTAATATAAGAAATTCAAAATAACAAAATTAAATTTTAATTTTTTTAATTTAATCTTATTTTATTTATATATTCGAATTTAATTTTATCTTATAATATAAATTCAATGTAAAAATCAGATTAGAATGGAGCAGTATCATGCCGGTCGTAATTGAGTGCTAATTGAGTCTCCTGAAGGGGACCATATGAGCTTTGCTACTCCAAAACCTACTAATTTAGATGACTAAAGCAAAAGTTAGTATGACTCCAGGGTGAGGTTTGTCTTATATATCTTTGTTCTTGTTGATTTTTCTAGCCCAGGTCAATTGACTCATTATGGATATAAGAATACCCATTTCTTTCTATGTTTCAAAAAAATTTAATCAAATGATAACGATTTTTTTCCAACACTAGGAATTTAGCTTAATTATTCGAGGGTGGTCATGGAATAACGGTTCCATGCATCTCCGGGACAAGCACCGATTTTACCATTCCAGTTTCATCTTTGCATTATTTAGTAACAAATTACATTTCAAAAAACGATATATTTCTTGGTATATACTTGTATAGTAATCTTATCGCACCTGTATAACATAATTATGTTCTTAAATAATTTTTTGGATTATGGAATAATAGAACACTGCGTTCGTAAGTAATCATATATGTCACAATGACACTTTCGTTAATCTACCTATTGATTGATGAAACCAAACAGCGGTCCCTTCAACGAGGCCCAGCCCGGCGGCATTCATCATGAAAAGATGGGCTCGACCCAACCTTAGACGATCTGACCAACTCAAGAAGCTGAGCAAATCCTCTCCTCAAGGAAGCCTGGCCCAACCCATCAAGGCCAACCTCAGCCCAGAATTTTCTAAGACCCAATCATCTTAAAAAGACCCGGACCGAGAAAGCACTGATAAAATTGGACTTGATTTGGTGGGGTGCGCCAGGCCAAGGCAGCAGTGCAACGCCAAGGCGACGCTCGAGAGCCCCAGTAGCAAGCTACCGTGATGGACCCTCCCCCTAGAAAAATTAATTTAATATCATGTGGACCGATGGCCCACGTATCAGATATTAAACTGATAAGAACAGATACTACACTTGATCTTAGCCAAAAGGCCGAGAAAGGTATGCTTTGACCCATCTCATCTCTCGCTTCTTAAACTGGCGTCTCAGTTGTCGGCCTCTTCTAGCAGCCGATGTGGGACTTATAAAAGCTCCCTATTCCTGTCACGCTCGCTCCCTCTGTTCTCAGGTGAGAGATGCTGTGCTAGTTCATGAATGCGTCCCCCTGGGATTGCACTAATGGGAGCCGCGTTCGTTGCTCCATCCTGATTTATGCTCCCTCCTGATTTATGCGTTTGGTTTTCTGATCTTTTTACTCAAAAATTGATAAAGAGAACTTGAACTATCATGAAGCTGGTCATGAGGGCCACCAAATCTGGTGGGCAATTAAGCAAATTTCTTGACCAACGCTAAAGTGAGTTGAAGGACAAAGTTGAGTTTGTATCCAGTAGAAGAACCACAACCCAAACTACATCAAGGGGCTGTGGGATCAGATAAGTAAATATCTTCATCTGTACCATTTTATCTTACACAAACAACAAGGGGATTTAGTGAACTGCAAGAAATCCCATAGCTACTATATTCCAGACAATCTTAAATTATACAAGCGAAGAAGACAATCACGTAAATGCCAATTTACATGATAAAACTTAAATTAGGACTTGTGATTTTATGCTAGGCTGCTTCTGCCACTACATCAGCTACTGCTTCTCTCCCTGATCCTATACTACTGAGAGGATGCAATTTTGATCATGGACTGAACATGAGCAGGAGGCAAACTGATCTGGCAAAAGCTTTGCCAAGATTCCTGCTTCTGTTCTTGGTTCTCTGTGACACACTCATACATCCACACCACGATGCTTCTCGCCGCCTCTCTTGCCTCTGGCAGCCTATCATTCAACAACTCCACAGCCATTTGAAGAAGCGATGCCAACCCGAATTCTTTCATCTGCTCTAGGCCCTAAAAAGACAAAACCCATCATCACCTCGAATCTCAAACAATGAAAAGACCACAAGAATGGGAAATTCTAATAAATTTACCATCTTGGAGACACAGTTGGAGATGGAAACAGCAGCTTTTGCCCGGACTCGGAGATTGGAGTGGCTGACATAGGAGCGGAGTTTATGAAGAAGAGGCAGAGGAGTCAGAGAGCACACCATTGCGCTCAGTGCTCGGTCTGCTTCTTCGCACACAAACCGCTTGTCCTGCAAAGCCTTCAGTAACAGCTGCAGCAGCTGAGATGCCACAAAAGAAGGATCACAGTCAGATTCATCAAAAGGACCAAATAAATTAATCAAATTCAACCAGATTAGTAAAATGATATGACCCTTCTGGAGTTATACCATTTGGTCAAGAGCATTGGAATTAGCTGCATCGAGTAGCTTATCGCCGTAGGCCTTGAAGACATCCGACGCCGCCATGATGGAGGTCTTACACAAAGCACTCCTGGGGTTCTTCATGGCCTTCACCAGAACCAGCATCACCTTTTCCCTGCACATATAATTCACATACATTAACGAAAACCCATCACAGTGAAATTACGCATTCCACCTCTTATGAACAAAGAATGAACGAGAGAGAGAGAGAGAGAGAGAGAGCTTACAACAGAGGAAGCATGAGATCAGAATTGTACAAGGCGAACCGGCGGGCATTATTCAACCATTCGCAGACCTTGATCCAATCCTTCGACTCCAAACCCTCGATCAAGCACTGCACGAAAAAACCCAATCACTCAAAAACAACAGACCCAATTTGAGCATTTCCTAATGCCGCAATAATTATCGGCAACAAAGTTCGAAACTTTCGACAATCTGCAAACGCAGAGACGACCCTAAAATCAGGCCCCGGGGGGGAAGTGGGGCGGCTTACGTGGATCTTTAATTCGGGATCGGGAATCGGTGCAAGATCCTCCGAGGAGACGTAGTCGATGGTGGCATCTCCAGACGGAGGCAGCGGCAGCGGGGCCTTGTTCTCGTCGTTGACGGTGGCGGCCGCGGCGGCAGAGGGCGGTTTCAGGAGAGGGATCGCGACCTTGGCTTGCTTCTTGGGCCTGTCTGGAGTAATGGGGAGAGCATTGTCGAGCGATCTCAACGCCATTTTTTCTGAGAAATCACAGAGAGAGAGAGAGAGAGAGAGAGAGAGAGATGGGGAGGTTGATTTCAGGGAGATGCTTGAATTCATTTTATTCATTTCGAAGTCGTGGAAAGATGGAGGGGAGCGGGTCGAACGTTGCGGACGTAACGGTCACATTTTGGGACGGGCCGGGCCGGGCCGGCTCCCTTGTTTTTCTCTTTTAATTTTATTTTTAGCCAGATATTGTTTTTTTTTTTCTATTTCTGCAAAATTTTGAGAATCTTTTTATTATTGGTATCATTTGTCTCCCTATAAACGGGCTTTCTAGAGATAATTTGAGTGCACAAACTCTTAAGAGACAACTCGTGAATTTTTAGCAAATTTGAGTTCACATCTTCAAAAATGACCTGACCCCAAAAATAGTACGTTACTAAATTGAATCTGAACTATTAAAGGAGACGATGCCTATCAAATTTGATCGATCTAGATGGAATTTAATATTTATATTGGGACCAACTATTTTCTTCTCCTGTTCCTTTCACTTTAGTCCTCCTCCAAACGATCACTTTTGGCATTTTATTATTCAATCAAGACGAGGAAAAAAAACACACGTTTGTCATTGGATGATTTGTTCACTTTACAAAACATTCTGGCAGCACAGAAATATATGATACAATGAGGTTGGCAGAATGCCATATATTTCAGTGAATAAAAGAAACACATTCTATCTTTTGAAAGTTTTGTCTTTCCTTTCAAGGAAAATGTTTTCAAATTCCAATCCCCAGACAAACGGCAGCCGAAGGCCCTCGTCATTCACCATACACAGCAAAGAGAGCCACCAGACTTGTCCAAAGATACAATCGACAACAACATATACCCACAATGAGCAGTCGATAAAGCAATTCTCGTCACCACCACCTTTCACTAATGCAAGTCCGGCCGCGATCGGCATTGGTCAATAATCAACTGCTGCAAATTCCTTCCCATGAATCGCCACCAACACAATACCTCCCTTTGCACCAACGCAGCACGAATTAAGTACAATCATGACCCACTGACCAGTACCTGTGTCCATCAGTCAATACAGATGAAAGGGGAATGTTCAATTGTGTGGCTTTAATATCCTCAATACAAGATGAGTCATTGGTCGTATAAGAAATAGCAAGTAACTAGCGACAGAGATTACATTACAGTCAACTGTGCCATCGCCAGTGCAGAACTGTGGCTCCCTTAACGAGGTACCCTCTTACGACTAAGTATCTCTTGCTCTTTCAGTCGATGCTGGAACCTGGCAAGACGAGCTTGAAGACTCACGAGACTTGCTGCCTTGCGTGAAAGCACAAAGCTCAACTGCGTCACATAGTTGTCAATGAGGCTACCTGGTTGGTCCACTTCTGCCAACAACTTCATTTCCTGACCACCAGAGAGTATCATTATATGGTATTGGTAATATGGACAAACAAAATCTTAGATCCCATCTAAAATAGTGCACAACAGATTATGGTTGATATCTGACAGATATCCACCCCATGAAAGATGCAACACGAACCAAAGCAGTTTGCACTATCACAAGTGACTCTCACCACCCAACTATGATTTCACCCTTGACTCACATTACTGGTGCCATTTGTTATCGGCCTAAAAGTGAGGAAGAGAACTGTTCTAGTGCAGACAACAGACTAAGTCATCGTGCAGAGCATCACCAAAACCAAATAGAAATCTTGATTATGAGCTTACTTCGCGAACAATCTCCATAGTATCCTCAATTTCCTTTCTGTGAGCTGCAATTAGAGCCTCTTCCTCCTGGAAGAACAGTTCAAAAGCTAATGAGAACAATGAAAAGGCATCTGAGAAATTTTATAAGTTAAAGGAAAGTGCCTTGATAGAAACAAACCTCAAGGATTGCATTAATATTCCCATCAATCAATTCGGATTCATGTCTCTTAGAACCAGCATTACTTTGACTATAGCTGCCTGCATTCTGCTGAGGGAAGCTTGAGGTGGGGAGATCAGATCCCACGGCATCTTTCTTTGTCCAGTTCCCAGGCTTCTCTTGTTTCTCATCCCTAGGCCCTTTTCTACGTGGAGGGGACACCTTTTGAACCTTCTCTTCTGCATCAGCCGAATTTTGGTAATAATTTGCTCTCTGACTCGTGGAACTGCCATGAGTGTTCTTCAGGTCAACTCTGTCCCTGTCGACCGGGGGAAAGGTCACACCACCACTTTCCTCCCTCCCATTGGATGTGTAGTTTGATGAAAATGTCGAAGGCAGCTTTTCATAATCAGTAGCAGAACTGTGAGAAGCATTTTCTTTTTCTACAACCCTTCTTCCCAAATCAACTGCTTTAACCTCTTGGTCCTCCAGGTCAGCAGAATTCGGCAACAGTGACACTGATGAAGAATCCTTACTACCGGGAGCTGAATTTACAGCTTGATCCTTTCTTGAGTTTCCACTTTTGGAAAGACTTTTGACACTGTTCACAAGTAATTAAATCTAGTTAAAACAAAACAAACTTGGGAGCTAAGGAAAACCATAGCAGCTTCCTTCCAAATGTCACAGAAGAGAGTAGCATACCGATCAGCATATCGCAAGGTATTGAGTGTGTGCTCACAAGAGCCTGCATTTGGTGATATGCAAGATATCATAACAGTCCTCGAGTTGCCAACGAAAGAGTCCCGGAGCACCTCGGTGAGTTTGCTTCCGCGAAATGGAATGTGAATCTGGTCATTGTCCAAAGCACGAATGCACTCCTTGAGAGCCAAAAGACTCTTATTAATTTCTGCACCCTCAATCCTACAATATCATGTGAAAGGGCCAGCTTTAGAAAACCAGAAGATGAACCGCAACATTTCCATTGGCCTCCTAGCAGAAGGGGCCACTGCTGCCTAGGAAATAGGCAAACATACTAATATGTATGAAATACCCCTTCTGATCAAGGGAAGCAAGGCCAGACATAGATGTGTTCCTATTCAAGGTATAAGACAGACATGACACAGGGGGTGAACCTTTTCAATTTAGCATTAAAACATGAAGACATCATCAGTATTAACAAGTTAGGTGTAAATATACTAATGTGAGAGCTATACCGTGTTTGTCGATCATTGTCAGTGGTATCAGCACCTCTTTCACTACCAGCAAGATCAATAAAAGATATCTTGCCAACAACCTTCCCGTTTTTAGACTCATTTCCATCATTGTTCCTCCTCGATTCTTTCACCTCATTGTGCTTCTTTACTACCAGTTGTAAAATAGCATGAGATCTGGAGGACTCTTCATTGGCACCAGTTGAGCCAGTACTTCTCGCAGCATTTCCTCTCTCAATAAATTCTTTAACAATTTGCACATCTGAAACTTCAAATTCTTGCAGCCCAACAATGCAAACCTGCTGCCGTCCATCCTCTCTCATACAGAGTTTCCTATAATAAAAATAAAGCCATGTGAAACAAGTGTGTTTATACATTAACAATCAACGGACTGCAAAAAGGAACTGGCACCGTATAGATTAAATACCATATGAAGCATTAGCCATTACCATGTTTATACATAAACAAGCATATATATTTACCATGCATGTTGTCATTTGCAAATTACCATAAACTCAGTCTTATTCATGTGAAATGAGCTTATTCAAGTGTATCTGATTGTTTTTAAGAATGCATCTAGCCCCAAGCCCAGTGCTATGACAATGTCTATATCCTAAAATTCGGGGTTCCAGGATTACACAGCATGCATGAAACATGCTGGTGAGAATAAAGCCAGCCAACAGCATAATTGCCAATGGAAAGAATTGGTTGATACAGTGACAAAGGAAAGAACTAGTTGATACAGTGACACCAATTTTCATGCATTCCGAATCTGAGTGATTAACAAGATCAAGGACATGGCTCCAAGGTCCACATGTGAACGAAAATCATCTAGTTTGCAGATTGTGAAGGTCCTGAGGTACACAGAATAATCAAAATATGAATGTGTGTGGGCATGCGGGTGGGTGGGTGCTTGTGTCTACAAGATAGAGAGAGCCTCATGATTGATAAGAATCTTAAGAATCTTTCAAGAACATCAATAACTGAAAGTTATTCAAAAGAGTCATAAAAAAAATTGCTCAATTCACGGCATAACAGGTGGAAAAGTTTCATTCTTCTGAAATGCATCAATATGTGGTCATCTTGTGTCAGAAATTTAAAATTGTGCTATTATTAGCCAATCAAGTATGTACATCAGTTACAATATTCAACTGTAAAATATACACACACTTTACCGGGTGAAAACGTGTGATGCTACAACATGCCATATACAATCAGCAATACAAAAAAAAAAAATGTTTTCTTCAAGTCAGAGCAGGCCTCCTTTCTTTCTAGCCTCTAACAAAAGGAAAAAAAGAACACTCAAGCAAAAATAAAATAAACTGTAACATCTGATGATATCAGTCAATTGAGTACAAAGCAATAATCCATTGTTGTGCAGCATATATTCCTAAAATGTACTTACTTTCTGTCACTGAGAAGATCATAAAGCTTTCCTCCATATATTTCAAAATAGCTAAGCCACAACTTAAATCTTTGACTTCGGTAAACAGGTTGATGCAACAATCTGACAAGGTCTTGGGCAGCTCTTAGAGGTAATGGTTGCATAGTGTAGGTCTTCCCACTACCTGGATATAATAAAATCATTGGCCATACATCAGTCAAGGAACACAAAAATATATGCAAATATATATGGAGAGAGAGAGAGAGAGAGATGCTGATCATCCAGAAACATGTGTAGCCAGAATTATATATATTTATATACGTATGTGTTTGTGCGTGTGTGTGTGTGTGTGTGTGTGTGTGTGTGAAATGTAGATGCTTTACAATTCAAGAAGGGAGCAAAAATACAGATTAACCACTGCATTTCCTACCCTGCCCTCACCAACATTACTAATAGAGAGCAATGGTCAGTGCAAAACAGTCAGACATGATCCCATAACATGCAGGGAGCTTTTTCCAACAAAGAAAACTGGATCAGAAACAGTTTGTAAAGATCGATAGATGTTAGTGGATCAACAGCAAAATTTAGTAAGGAAAACACTTCCATGTACCTGTCTGACCATAAGCAAAACAAGTAGCCTTGGTTCGCTGAAATATGATGGGAATTATTGGTTCTACAGTTTCCCGATACACCTGCAAAAGCAATTATATCTTTATAAGAATATTGTTAAGAAACTAGAAAATGCTACTAATGCATGTTAAGAAGGAAAACACAAAACCCTTCCACATCGAAATTCAGCAGAATGAATTATCAATACTTAAAAAGCATATTCAAACTTCATATGAATGTAAGCATGTTACCTCATCATTGGTGACATGCTCATTGAGAACGCATCGAAACAAAACTCATGCTTCTCAACGTATGCAGTCAAGTCCACCTTAAACATCGGAATTAAAAACCATGTAATCAGAATAAATAAAACAAAAAGCGGTAAAAAAAAAACAAGAACCATACAAATTTAGCACAATCCCATGCATACATCCGAAAATTATCTCAGAAAAAGTTCTGTCCTTGTAAGTTCTACTTTTTCTAAAGGAATGTTCATAGAGGCATTGCAGTTTCAAGGCAAGGGCCCAAACTTCAAGAAGAAAGATCTTAAGTACATTCAGCATGCTACTGATGTTTTCCTACTCCACCCACTGTCAATGTAATATAAGTGAAAAGTTGGGAGCAATTGAGCAGACTCAAAAGTATAAAAAGGTACAATAGAATCTGCAGATATAGTTTCTCCAAGGAGAGAGATTAGTAAAACCTTTAGCTTGGGCTCGTGGACAGCCAAATAAGCATTGTCAGACACAGTGACAATGTCGTCCTCCTTCCTTGAAAGCTCCTTCTTGTTTAAAGGTCTTTTCCGAACCTAAAATAATAATAAAAATAATATCACATATATAAGAATATTGTTAAGAAACTATGCATAATCTACAGCTCTATTTAATTAAAGGAAAAACAGAATGGCTATCTGTACAAATGCCACAAAGAGCAATAACAATGCCACATAAATATCCTAATTGCCACAATTATACTGATAAAGGAAAGAGATTCCACAGGTTGAAAAATGCATAAAATTCGTATATTTCTCTTCCAATAAATAAATAAATTTATTAAGCACATGAAAACTCAAAAACAGGTAAAAAAAATTCTTTAGCTCCTCAAGAGATTTGAAGGCACATGCAAAAATGACTTTTCAGCTATAATAAATATCCAGTTTCGACGTTCTCTTAAACTTTCTTTAGCCGAATCTGTCATTCTCTTTGACAGTCAGAACTTCGGCTGCGGAAAGACAGCAAACTAAACAACAGACAAGCAGCAGAAGGCTGACACATATTCAAAGAAAAGTATGTCCAGCAAGCCAGCATACCACAACTTTAATCTTAGCCACATTATTTTCCTTTGTGGTGCTTTCCTTCTCGTTCGTGGGAAAGGAAACTGATGCATCAGCATCCATTTGTCCTCTTTGCTGAGTGTCAGCTCTCAGATTTAAGTCATTCTCGAAACCTCTAGGGCCACTGGTCATGAATGGCGATGGCTCAAAGGGTTCATCAATGACATGCTGAAAAAGAGATCAAATAAACATCTTTTATTGGGTAACATGAATAGGAAAAGTATTGGATGAGATACAAAATCAGAGAATGGCAAGTGCAGAATCATCATGAGCATTATGAGAAAGCCAGCAGCTTATGGTTGGTCTATTTTATTGGGGAAACAAGGCAAATTCCGTGGGGCATGAAACTAGAAACAGGTGTCACAGATCCACAGCCATTACCCCATGCTTGAAGGATTAAACAGACAGTCAAAACATCACTCTATAGATATCTATCCCCAACTCAAGTATGGAGACATAGAGAGAAAGCAAATTAAATGAACCCCTTTCAGGAATGCAGAGAAAAATCAGCTCACAATAAATTTCATTCATGATTTTTCTGTTGGACACCCCAAGTACTCCCTTAAGTATTGAAAATGGTTCTTTTCCAGTAATACGAACAAGAATTTACACACAGAAACACTGAGATAGATAAATTATGCCAAAGGGAAATTCTTGTTCTGGGAATTGCAGGAACAGCGAGAAGGATGATATAGATGGCAACTAACTGCTAGATGGCATTTGATAAAAATTATATAATGAAAAGAGAATAATTAGGGTTATCAGTAATGCAGGAAACTGTGCCATTAGTCATTGTGCTGTTTAAAACACTATAATCAAACTATGGATTAGTATAGTTTCTGTTGAGGTTAGAGAATCAGAAGACTATGCATTATCAAACTTTTGGAGTCAGGCACAGTGGAATGCTGCTTTCTGGTTAGATACATTAATAAAGCTTGAACTCCATTGCTATAAATGGCTTCTAAAGCTGTTATTTTCCTTCATATATTGGGTATGCTGTAAATGTAATTATTATAGATGAATCATGAAAATTTGAGAACTTTGATGGAAATTTAACCCGATAACTCTCTCCAACTTAAAGCACATGACACTAATATATTTTCATATCTTCTAGATATGCACTTCTATCTAGCACATGATGAGAATCATACCTCAGACAAAAGCTCTGTGTCATCCATAGCATGAAGATCCAAAAGCCCAGCCCCAAAATCACCCCTGAAGTCAGGAGAGTAGAAGCCATCTGATTCACCCACCCCTCCATATGTCTGAGCTGTGGGTGTATATGTCTCTGATCCAGATTCCCCATTGAAATTGAGGTTCCTCATCAGCTTAAATAGCCTCTGTTTCTCCTCAGCAGATTGTGCTCCATATCCCTGTAACATGTCACCATAGCACCTATTAGCTGAATTTTCTGAACAAAATAGCAAAACCATGACCATAAACCACAACAATCCTGAGCTGCATTTAAGTATAGAAAATAACTACCAAACTTCCCAAAATATCGTGCACCCCATGGTTGCCAAGTAAAGGGTTGAACTTACTCTACATTTGTTCCTAATAACCTCGAATTTGGACAGATGCCCACGACTGAAAAATCATCACCCCTCCAAACTAGCCAGAATAACGATCAATCAAAAGTGGAAAGAAATTGACACGTCACTGGCATGATCATCGAGAACAGGAAAACAAGATGAAATGAGGGGAGAGTACCTGCATGAGGAGATTGGGCAGGAGACGGTGATCCACTCCCGTCGATGCCGAAGGCGAGGCCAGATGCTGCAACCCAGCAGACTGCAGCCATCGAGCCATGACCGCATCGCCGGTGTCGCTCGGCAGGCCCGCATTGTGCAGGGACCCGTCGTACAGAGCAGTCGCAGCCGCGGCGTTGCTCTGCTGCATCTGGCCACCCATGTGGCGCTGCGAGCGTCTTTGGGGAGCCAATTTTCAAGATCTGTAATCAACTCTTGGCACACACAAACACACAAAAAGCGAAATTCAAAATCCATCCCTCGCACTTCTCAAACGCCCAACGATCGCGCACGCGAATCCGCGATCCGGCGATCCGTCAAGCGAACGACAAGAGGGGCGAACCGAAAAAAAAAAAAAAAAAGAAAACAGAAAACAAAAGCAAAAACGCAATCGACTTACAATGAGGAGAGAATTCGGATTCGACGCAAAACATGAAAGGCGGGCGACCGAGGCGGACCGAGGGTCGATTCCAGAAGAAATCTGCACGAATTCAAGCGGGACCGATCGGCGCGTGAGCAATCTTCAAACCGCGGGGGCGGGGGCCGGGCCAGCAATCCGAGCCCGGCGGCATCGTTTCATCGGGGCTCGAATGCATGCTCCGCTAGAGAGAGAGAGAGAGAGAGAGACTGTTACCAACCAGGATGAGTCGGGAACAAGCAATCGATTCGAGATCTGCGCCCCGGCGGATCTGGAGGGAGGCCGAGGGGCCGGCGGCCGGAGGAACCCTAACGGAAGATCGGAGCCTCGCCGCCGCCGGAGGAGGAGGTGGAGAGCATCAATGCCGCCTCTTCTTCCTTCCTGTAGCAAAGCACGCCAGAAGATGATCGCGAGCCGAGAACGCCAGAGAGAGAGAGAGAGAGAGGGAGGGAGGTTTTCGCGATGAAATGTAGAGAGAGAAAGAGAGAGGGGGAAGATAAATTGACGTTATTTTGGAGTGTAATCGCGATCTACGTCTTCCCCCTTTTTCTTAGTATTTCGAAATAATATTTGATTAAAACGGCTAATTGGGAAAAAAAAAAAAGGAAGAAAAAACCGATGGCAATGGCGACGTGGTAATTATGCGATTTTGTTAAATTCTTTCTTCTTTTTTCTTCTTTTTTTTTTTTTTTTTTTTTTGCTTTTGGCCGAATGTAATTTTGCCAACGTCTCGTACAGACGGGAAAACGACGAGGCGCTTCGGACAGGCGCCATCTGCTTGCGGTTTGGGAGTCGGAGGAGAGACGCGACGGGGCCCCACCGTTTGGAGAGAAGAAGTTGCCGCTGGACCAGCAAATTACCACGTTCGTTTTCCCCCAAAATTTGAAATTCCATTGCATTCGCGTGGTGATTATTTTGCCAACAAAGAAAAAGTTTATTTGATCCGTATTTGGAAAATTATTTATCAATGGTGTCATGAGGGATAGCTTTTACGATTTCAATAGCACAAATTTCAGTCTATTAACATCATTGATAAAAATTCTTTTTCCACAAAAGATGAATGTTGAAATTAAGAATTATCGTCTGAGATTTAAAAAAAAAAACTTTGTTATGTTAAAGAATTGTCGCCTATCAAGAAAACCTTGGTTATACAAATTCATGGTCCAATGTGTTGAGGTAATTTGTCATGAGAAAAAAATAACAAAGTAAGGTGATATCATAAATTCTACATCAAATTAATATTATATAGGTCAATGGAATTCAAATGCAATCATCCAATTTAAGCTGAAACAAAAGGGTAATTATAACACAAGTCTTTGAACTTTTAGGTAATGTTTGTTGTTGTTCGCAATGAGGTTATTCCTTTGAACTAAATATCACCATCTTTTGTACATAGAGTGACATATATAAAATGATGAGTAAAACTTTGACATATGTAAAATAAAGAGTAAAACTTAGTAACAAACATTGTTGGCTCGATAAAAAAATGGATTCTTTCAAAAAAAAATCAAAAAGCACATCTTTTTTTTGTCTCTTATCCTCTTCCTTTACTTTTTATTTTTATTTTAAATTTCTATTGGTGTATATGAGAAATTTATTTCAAAAAAGGATGGGAATATACTTTTACCTCTCATAAGTCAACAAGTATTACGCATCTAACAAAAAATATAACGGAAGTTTCACAACCATTTAAATAAAAATTCAATTTGATCCACAATTGGTGAAAGTTTATAGGCAAACATGTACTGTCCCAAAATTTGAATTGATCTTACGTTATTAAACCCACCCTCACAGGTTATATTGTCAATTTTTTGTAACTTTTTAGGTGGCTTCCTTGATAGATTTGCCTATTTAACAACTACATGGTAGAAAATGTGGGGTCTTGTGGTGAAATTTACGCACCGAAGCAGCATGAGCCCGATGCAATTTTTCCATAAGGCATGCGCATCCAAGTAGACGTGCAGGCATGATTGCTTGACGTCATTAAATCCTACTTCTCCAATTTAATATGGATAAACTCTCAAATACAAAGCCAAAAAAAAACACATACGAGCTTTGTTTCTAGAAGAGTAATGCAAAAAAGAAGGAGGAGAAGAAGAAATGTCATGTCGTGACGTCAAATTCTACAAGTCAGTTGAATGATCAAATCAAATGGAATTATGTGAAGTAATTCAACGTTCATATTTTCAATTAAAAAAAAAAAAAAGAATGGTTTCCTTGAAAGTGAAGTTGGGGCTTCCAGGACAGCTAAGTCCGTACAGATCACTCCAAAGCAAGCAAATATAAGTGTACAGAAAATGATGCAATTCCTTTTCGGGAACAGCAAGTCTTGCGATTTTTAAGTTAAAAAAAACAGATTAATATCACGAGAAAAACTTGAATTGATATAAATTTATGATAAATTCACTCCAAATATCACAAAAAAATTGATACAATTATAATAAATTTATCCAAAATTAATATGAATTTCCACGTTAATTGGGTTATTATCATGTATCATATAATTTAGTAATTTCACGATAAAATTTGACAAAAGTTATTGAGGTAAATTCATCATCAATGTATTAATTTGGATTTGTTTTTGTCATAAGTATATCAATTTATGATTTTCAACCCTAAAATGATAGCAACATCACTCACACCATTTCTTCCTCACTCCTACAAATTATCTATCTCAAAAGAAAATTGAGATCAGTCGGCATTCACAATGGGAATATGAAAGTCATTTCGAAATTACAAAACTTACCCGATTATAAAAATCAAGACAAAAATCAGTAACGGATGGCCGAGGAACACGAGAAGCAACAAGAGATGTGACAAAACTTGTTTTGGTTAGGGCATAATGCTCGTTTTCTCCGTGGCATAATTATATAACGTCGATTGTTTATTTTAAGAGGTAACATGTGCATGGGAGGACGGCACTAATCTTGGGAAACGCTTGCATAAATGTGCGTCCCCTAGATATATAGGATTTCGCGAAAAAGTGACAATTCGGAAACAAGTGTCTCCGTGCCCACAAACAAAAGTCAAACATAATTTTATATCATACGGAACGGGACAAGCCCATGTGGGGCTTTTTTTTTTCTTCTCATTTTTTGAGATTTGGAAATCCAATTTCCAATTTATCATAATCGTTTCTTTTTTTCATTTTATTAATTTATCAGCATTTGTGGGCTGTCATTTTTTTGGTCAAAACATTTCGTGTACCTACCTACCACTTGGCAGGGCCCCGTGGGGGGTGGGGTTGGTTTATATTAAATATAAAGCCGAAAGTCGGAATTTCCATGGGCGCATGGGATATCCCGAAGAAGAAGGGGAGAAAAAATTAATTAAATTTGGATACTTAGCTTATCTTGTAAAATAAAGAAAACGATATTTGCTCAAAAAAAAGAAAAAAAAAGAAAACGATACAGAAAATGATTTTTTTAGGTTCGATACTTTTAGATCTTTTTTTTTTCTTTTGGTGTGTTGAATTAAA
This sequence comes from Eucalyptus grandis, assembly GCF_016545825.1. NCBI lineage: Eukaryota > Viridiplantae > Streptophyta > Magnoliopsida > Myrtales > Myrtaceae > Eucalyptus > Eucalyptus grandis. The sequence goes on from NC_052620.1 coordinate 28,744,920, forward strand.
CTAGGAGTCGCGTGCAAGAGAGACAGCGTGGAAAGCCCAGAGAATCTGAGTCCTTAATCATCTTAACACGTGATTCGAGTAGGTTTTATAATTATAGATAACTGTAACTTTTTATAGCCTTTTTATAATTTAACTATCTGGAATTATAATTTTCCGACCAAAAAAAGTATCTAGATTTATAATTCCACTATATATTTCAGTGAATTTATTTTGCAGAAAAAGGACAATTCAGCTATCTAGATAAATAAAGAAGTTCAACCTAATGTCCTTTGTGCGGTGTATTTTTCTCCATTAACATTTGAAGCGTTTTCTATTTAATCTCGATGGCAAGTGTACGAGACCAAAGTGAAACAATTTCAAGTGGGAACAAGCATCGGGTCCAATTTGTTAACGCACACAAATAACAACATAACTACTTGACTCGCACAGGAAATCATATTATTTTATTTTTTTATACTTAATTATAATACTTTCCTTTTTTTTGCCTAAAATATAAAATAAACTGATATTTTTGTTAGACTTGGGAACCGGACTGAAACCAATAGTTTTAGAAACCAATTGTTTGGGGTCCCGTAGATTCATTGGTAACAAAATTAGTCTAAGTCGGGATTTCGGAAATTGTCCACTTTCGAATCGATCACTCCCGATTTCAAGGTAAGGAGATACCGTGCACAACTCAAACCGCCCATCTCAACCAAAAGCAAAGGCCAGCACAGAAGATGAATCAACCGTGTTAGGCTGGGTGGGGCCACATAGATGGGAAAATGATGGACGATGGTGATCGGTGGGGGGAGGGGGTATTTTATAAACGTAGCCTTCCTTAACCTATCATATCTTGCGTTACACTTCTGTTGAAATAGAGCCTCGCTTTAACTTAAAGCATGTGACGTAAGAGTCTTGAGTAATGAGGTCCAACTAATTAGAGATTGCAAACTTGAAATTAGGGCATTCATCCCTAGTGTTTAAAATTTCACATTTTTGGAATGGAGAGGCATTTTTATTTAGGCCTTGTTCGGTTGGTCTTGGTCGGCCAATTAGAGCTACGAATGAAGGAGTTGAATATAAAAGGGAGATGACACAAATGGCCCCTAAATTTTGGTCCATATTATTTCTGAATTTTTAATTTAGTTCAATGTGATCCTTGAACTGCGTATTGTCCATTAGCCTAATGAACATTGTCATCCCTAGACTTTTGGTACATGTTCAATGTAATCCTTGGAATATATGAAAATGTTCAATATTGTCCCTAAGCTTAAATTAATAGAAGGATTA